>NW_009618270.1:14325-16090 GCF_000690535.1 Cariama cristata | reverse complement strand
CCAGGCCACCTTGCAGCAGCACCTACTGTAAACAGACCGGTTCCTCCCAAAGCACATCCCCCAAGGATTCCTGCCCCGCTCCCGGGGAGGCTGCGGAGATGGCCGTACCCTGAGCAGTCCTCCTGCGGGTCTTCGGTTTTGCTGGTTGATTCTTGGCCTGAAAGCCAAGACCTTTCCTCTCTTTCCGCCAGCCCACCCTGAAAACTCAATCCTCTTTCTTGGTCACCAACAGCCTCTTTCTTTGGTGCAGCTGGGTTCATCCCCAGATCTTCCCTGGTTATTGCCTGGCTTACCCCTCCCTTGCTGCCCAGGGTTACACATGTCCTTTTTCTGTGTGTTTGGAGACAGTTGTTTTAGCTCACCTGAAGCAACCGTACCTCAGACTACTCCAAGTGAGACGTACAGGATACGAGCAAAGGAAGGCGGCCGGTTGTCCAGACTTGCCTGCTTGCTTACTGCAGAGAATGCCTTATTAATCAAATTTCCCGGGCACAAGTATATATAATTATCTGTAATTGCTTTTGAAATCATTTGGATCTAGCAGCCTGTTTCTGTTAAGGCCGTCGGTCCTTAAGAGAAGGAAATGTGATGGAGACTGGGATCCTGAGAAACTCGCTTGGCTTCTTTAAAGCAACAAGGCCATCCCTAAATCCTGTGATACCCATCAGGCTCTTCCTTCTGCATAGCAGGAGAACTGCAGGGTTTGATGTTCTCAGCAACAAATGGTCTCTTCCTCCACAGAGCTGCTTGGGGATTTCTTCCTAGAATGGGCCTAGTACCTTGTTTTCATCAAAAGGGCAACTTGCCACATTCATAATGTCCACATTCAAAAGTAGGATTTTTTTTCTTCCAAAAGAGACAGCTCTTTTTGTAAATGCTTTTCATTCCAGCAAGGAGCAGTGACCCCAAGTTCTGCAATTTTGAGGGTTCTCAAGGTCATATCTGAAGTGTGCTGATGACTTTTCCACCCATCCGTTGGCTTGAATGTTCCCTGAAAGAGTCTGCATCCTGTAATGTGAGGCTTCTTCCTCGAGGCCAAGAAGAAGTTTCTTTTGCCCTACACACCATAGACTAAATGCCCTGCACAAACAGTTTGGGGAGAAAGTCCTCTCCTGAAGAAAGGTCCTTATCTCCTGAGGCTGGGTGACCTAAGGTCAGAACACACGTGCTTCTGCTGGGGTACCAGTCTAAGACATCCACCTTTCCGGAGCTCCTGTAGAAATTAATTTAGTGTGGCAAACTGAGAGTTTACCTCGTGAGCACATATCTCCTACCCACGAGCAGACCTTCTTCTCCAGAGTAAAAGAGAAAAGGCATTTTAGCTCCTGCAAAGGCCTTTTGTCTACTTCTTCACTTCATGGAAGACACGTCCTGCCATGGTCTTAGCTTCCCTCCATCACAACTTCACTTCGATTCTTTGTTTAGTCTCATGCCTGAGCTTCTACGTGTCTCTGTATGGGTGGTAAGTTTGTGTTACTCGTGTCTTACCCCTTGGTCCCTTGCGAAGCATTGCAGAAGAAGGTGCCGTGCTCACCGGGGACACAGGCTGGCACCGCCTGGACAGCAGTGACTGCGAGGAAGGAAGGAAAGCCCTTTGCCATCCTGGATTGCTAGAGAACTGGAAATGTCTCTTTTCTCTGGAATACAGACAGAACAAACTCCTTTTTTTTGACCTTGCTACTTGAAACCTTGTGGGTTTAAAGCCTTTATTGGTTTTGTTTTGGTTTTTTTAAATACTTGAGGTTTCTGGTGCGGTGGGTAACGC
>NW_009618270.1:0-14294 GCF_000690535.1 Cariama cristata | reverse complement strand
TTTTCCCTAAAGACTCAAACCCACCATTTTGCAATGACTTGGAGACAGTGTCACGCGGGGGGTTGACCTTTCAATCTGTTTATAAAGTTGGAAGACTTGAGAGTGTCTTGAGAGCCCAGTACTAACTAAACCCAGCTCCTCGGAGTGGCTTTCATTCATCTCACCATGTCTATTCATCATTGATGTCATCTTGAGACGCCAGAAGGGTTCCCATGGGGAACTGGAAGGTTAGAGCTGGTATCTTACTGGTGGACTGGTTTGGCGCAGTGAACGAAGGCGGGGGCCGGAGCGCGGGAGTGAACGGCGGCTGTTGAACTGCTTTGCTACGGGACAGGCAGGGACACGCTGAGGAGTTGAAGCTGCCCTTGGAGCCTTAGGTGCCTGCTGTCGTATATTATTATCCCACCCGCTGACACTGTTGTCATCAGTCATTTCTAGAGCACCGGAAACAAGTGTGCTGCTGGGCGAGGGTTGCTGGTTGCCATGTGGGCCGTTGTGCTGGTTGGGTAGTAGCCGAAAATGCCCCATGTTTTCCCTCTTCCCATCCAATTAAATTGTTGGTTTGTTTTTTTTGATGTGCATATTATTTTTCTTTAGAGAAGCTGTGATACACTAATTTGCAGCTCCTGAAGCTGAAGTTAAAAACTCCCACCCTTGATCACAGAATCATTGAGGTTGGAAAAGACCCTTAAGATCATCAAGTGCAACCGTTAACCTAACACCGCCAGGTCCCCCAATGAAGTGATGGATGTTGCTGTTCCATAACTGACCCATAAATCCCACAAATTCTTCTGCTCTTTTTTGCTCCCATTTGCTTTCTGCTCAATCGTTCCCATTTAAGGTGAGGGCAGTAACATCTTAAGCCTTGTAGCTGTCTTAAAAGCGATTGCGCATCTCTATCCGAACATCTGTTGAACATGAGGAATATTCCTACTCGTCTCGATACAGAAACCTGATGGCACCCAAGGTGCTGCTGACACTTTGCATTTCGTGCTTTGCTAAAAGCAGTGACGTTTTCAGGGGGGCAGAGGTTCTGACGTGCAGAGGTGTCAGCAGATGTGATAGAGCGTGAATAGCTTGTGGCACTAACAGCATCCCTGACATACTTTATAGCTAACGGATATCATGGCGGGATCTGCGTGGTGCCACATTCAGACCCTTTCCATCCTGGTCTGAGAAGAAACTCTATTTTCTGCCCTGCCCTACAGGCAGCTGGAGGGGGATGCTGCTGTTCAAAGCATCCGTAGCAAAACCCAGAAAAATCTTCTGAAATGCATAAGCCTCAAGAGCCAGAACAGCCAAATATTCCAACTTTCCTCCTTTTTATTGTTTCAAGGAGGGGAGAGAAAATGGATATAAAGTTAATTGCAAGCAATGGTCTTTTTTATTGCCAATTCTAGGTACGTCCAACCAGAGGTCAGACAGCAGCGCTGAGATACATTGTTGGTGTAAATGTGCTGGCCACAGGTCCTGTCAGAGGCAATGCATTTCTCCCTTGCACTTCAGTGTGAGCCCAGTTCACTGTCTGCAGAGAAATGATATATCCCTAAAAACTTACAGATCGGAAACAGGGCTCTGAATTCAGAGCCGCTGGTGTGAAATCCCCCACGAAACTACTACATTGCAGGGACTGAACCGGTTACCCGCCTGCTAGACACATGGCAGTATTGCCAGATTTGCAGTCAAACAAGAAACTTTGCAAATTACCCGGACTGCCTGATAGTTCCTTACTTTATGTATATGCTGAATTACACATGAATCCTCTTAGACAGCAGTGAAAGGGCAGTATAAATCAAATGCACTCCTGAGCTTGTTCTCATCTACTTATTCCTGGGCTGTCCTTGTCTGCTACTGGCTTTGCTTTACTTCCAAGCACGTAAGAGGGGAACCTCTTACTCCACGAGTGCGTCTGCTCTCCCGGCGGGGTGCGTCAAGGATTTAGTTGTATCCGCGGTTGTAGGCTCTGATCACTCAGGTGAGGCTGTGCCATGACTTTGTTAGAAAGACAAGCCAGGCACTAATAGTAGTGGTTGTCTCGATGCAGGAATTTGTGACAAATTTTAATCTTTTACTTAAATAGATGGGTCCAGGGCACCAGAGGGCTTTAATCTATTCGCTTGTGCAGCAGCTCCCAGCCCTCAGTGTCTTCTCCCTCCAAAGCCGCTACCTTCTCAGAACATCTTCTGGTGGTCCCTTCTCCACCCTGGACCGCATCATTACACACCTCAGGCTGGGTGGACGTGCCGTGTGGATGCACAGCCTTTGCCACGCTCTGCTTGCAGTGTGCGAGGGCTTTACCCGACCGGCACGGCTACTTCCTCGGCACAGCCCCGGCTGGAAAAGCACATCTGCCCCGCTCCTTGCAGCGTAATGGCCGGGGAGCCTGGTGAAGGCTCTTAGGGACTGTCAGTCCCGGGTGCAGGCGCATACCTTAGTGTGTCAGACAAAAGGAGGTGATCAAAGCAGGGACGGCGAGAAAGGAGGCTCTAACCCCCTCACTCGGTGCCTCCTCAACAGGTGCACAGCTCTTTGATCCCTGCGTTTCGGGGGTCCAGCCCTCCCTTCCCGCACCCACCCTAAAGTCAGCACTTTTTTGGGAAGGTAGATGGTGTCAAACCCGTGAGGAGGCTCCCACCGAGCATCCCAGACCGGGACGGATTTGGACGTGTTGTGACCAGTGATGGGTGGAGGGACACTTGGCTACTGGGTTGCGAGAGTGACGATGGCTTCGCAGGCTCTGGGTGTGTTTTGTGAACACCTTAGCCAGCAGCAAGGATAGAAATGGAGACAAACAACTTGTTTCCGTGTTTTTGAGAACAATGTTTTTACTAGATACACTATTTTTTCTTATGAAAACGGAACGTTTCTTTAAAAGAGGGGGATCTAAAAGACTTGAGAGAAACAGAAAATGAAGGGAACTGTACCAGTAAACCCTTAAGTTCAATTTTTATTATTAATTTGAAGGAAAACCTAACAAAATTCAGGTTTCTCTCAAAATTATTTTCCCCCAGCTTTGTGATACGGCCAGCAAACGGAGTATCAATTATTTATGAAGTTATTTGTTACCATGTACGTTAGTCTTGAGATCATCTCTCAATCCGTGTGTCCAGTTTTGGGGTACACAGTTTTTTCAGTTATGTAGAAAAAATAGGAAATGGTCAGAAAAGGTCTTGAACACCAGTATTTCAAGCAATAATCTTCCTTGCAGAGCAGCAGCATGAGTTTTGTCTATAAATTTTAACAAAGGTGATTTAAGAATCTTTGAATACTTTCATGGGAAGAAAATTTCTGGCAGGAGAAAGCTCCTTAGTGCAGCAAATAAGATAAATGCAAAGCTGGAAGTTTGGATTTAGAAAAATGCAAACCATGGGGATGGCTGTTGCTCTTGGAAGTGGGATACTGAGAGGTCTTGTAACTCCACTGTTGCTTGGACTCCTTAACCAGAGGCTGGATACCTTTGGAAAAACATCTTCTGTGATTTAATCAAAAGGTTTTAGGATGGGATGGGGTGTTTCTTGAATTCTCTCACCTGTCAGGTCACCTTCAGTTGGCCGTAGGTCCTTGCATTTCCAAGAGACACTCCTTAGCAAACACCGATTTCCTCATCTCATTCCTTAGAGAGTGGATCTATGGAGAGCACTTTAATTTTTGACGTCTAGGAAAAGCTTTGGAAAGAGTTTGTCTGTACAGAGGAGGAAAAAAATCTTGCTGTCTTTAAATCATTCAGTATACATTTTCCAATTTTGGAAAGCCTTATAAAATTAAGCTGGGGTTCAGATTTGTCATCTTGGCCCCATCAGCATTCTTTCAGCTACTGTCAATGAAAAGAAGAAAAGAAGATCTGAAATACCTGAACGAAGAACATTTAAGCAGTCTTACCGTGTGAACAAGACCATCGAAAACCCAACCAAGTTGGGTTTTGACCCCAAGTAAGCACGTTAACCCAAATTTAATGAGGTTCTGCTTCTCAGCGGAGTTGCATTAGGTGACCACGGATTGAAGAAGAAAGGAAGCCTTGGTAGGCGACCTGTACAGAGGTGCTTTCACACCAGAGTCGCACCAAGCTACAAGCAGAGGTGCCTGGTGACCGTGGCGTGACTGATGAGCAGTAGCTCATCTATCTGAGGGAAAACATGATCTTTTTTCACCGAGGACAGAGGAGAGTCCGCTAGGGGTGCTGGATGTGCCCCCACTCTCCGTCTAGCTGTGCCCGGAGCTCACCACCATGGAAGCAGCGGCCGCTGGTCCTTCGTGGTGCTTCATGGTGCCATTTATTAACCGTAGTCCTTGTTACACCTCGCCGAGCTTTGCTAGGGCTCGGTTAGCTTGGCACTGCCCTCGGCCATTGCCCTGATGTCTAATGGCCCAGGAGGAGATGGCAGAGGGCTGCTGGAAGAGCCGGGAGAGCCAAGGCAGCCGCAGAAGACGCGGTGACCAGCCTGATCCTCCCTTCTCCCACCTCCCGGTGCAGCATCCGTCAGTCCACACGACCCTCCCCCTACCAAAATTGGCTGCTTTCTTCCCTCTTCTCCCCCCCACCTCCCTTTTTTTGGCTGAGTGATGAGCTGTATGCCAAATCCATCTGCTCCTGTCTCCCCTAGCTGCCTTCCATATCATTACAGGATCCCTGGCAGCGAGCCTAGACCTATCTCTCTCCCTGCACTCAGAGGAGCACATTCCTTTCTACACCTTTTCCCGAGCTGGGATAGAAATGAGTATCAACCCCAAACAAAAAGCATCTGCTTTCTGCCTGCTTCTGCTTCACCGGACGCGCATGTACGCTACACCCGTGTCAGCAGCGAATGCAAAACACACACAACCCCCCACCTCGCCGCCCCGCATCCAACATGGGCTGACGAAACTTTGGGCGCCGGGAGCCTGCCTCACACCCTCTCCCTCTCCGTCTCCGCAGCACCAGCTGTGACCACCGCACCATTTGTTCCTCCAGCCCACGCCAGCACTCGGAGCCAGTTCTTTATCACCCCAATTAGCCTTGTCTGTGCTGATGAGAGGAGAGAGGCTTCCACTGCACGGCAGAGATGGGGGGAAGAGAGCTGGCGTGCGGTGGGCACTGCGAGAGGCGATTCCCTTTACGACGGCTTTGTTCCCCGGGAGGGATAGATTTCACCGGGTCAGGAGCACCGCTAAAAAGCCAGCGCTATCATCCTGCCTGCTTTACCTGGGTGATGCTGGTTTATAAACAGTTGCTTGAATAAGGTCAGGGGACACCGTTTCTTGGGTTTTTCCCTTTTTTTCTTCGTGCACTCAGCTATGTGCTAGAGGGAAGAGGAGCATCCTCAGGCTGCACCGGCTCCCAGGTGTTGCATCAGGCTGTGGCTAGCGCCGGCCATATTTCTGGGTGAGTTTGGAGATGCACCTTGACCATGCCTCCAGCAAGCATCTCCCTGCATCTCTAGCAAAGCTTCCAGTAGCCTCACGGGGTGAAACAATTCCCCCTTCTCCTGCTGCCTCATTATAGTGTCTCCCGTGCTGGTATGTCAGGATACGGAGCGGTCAATGCTGCCCTGATGCTCATTCAGCCATCAGCCCAAAAGTCTGGTTTTTTTTTCCCAAACAAGCCCCTTGTAACACTCTCCAGGAGTAGTGCTTTTACACTGGGGTTCCCTCAGTGTTGTTGTGAGGTCGTGTCCCTCCTGGACTTCTCTTCTCCTGGATTCATTGTTGAAGGTCCTTTTCTGGTAGGCACCTCAGTGCTATCATCCCAGAGCCAGGAAGGGGATCCATCCTTCGCCTCAGCACAGGTAGATCTGCCTCATCGGGAGGAGGAGGATGGACACAATTCAAACCCAGTCCCATGGTGGGCACTCCGTTTGAAAGGACAAAGTCATCCCGTGTGGGCTGGGGCAGGTCCCAGCAGTGTAGTCCCAACAGGGTAGAACCTGTCCCTGGGAGCAACCTCCATGGCAGGTGTTCCCTCTTACAGGATTTCTCGGCATGGCCATGAAGGTCCCCAGAAGGACCCTGCTGGGGGTCTTCTTTGAAGCTGAGAGACGAGAAATTTGACAAGAAACTCTGTGGTCTCCAGATCCGTTTCAGAACGCCATGTCCAGTGGAAGGTTGGCTGAGCAGGTCCAGGATGCTGGACAGCTAGAATAGCAGTCTACCCCAAAATCGGTGAAATTGCACTTTCCAACAAAACCCCCTGAGGGATTCAAAGACTGAACTGGTACACAATAAGGTTGTGTCTTAATGTTGTCTTAATATCTGTAGCCCACCACCTACATGTGCTTCTCCCTGTTCTTCTGCGTTTGATTTCCCAGTGAGATGAGTAAGTTACTCCTGATGCGTTTCTGAACAGCTTTGCCAGTGCTGCTGTGGCGTACGTCCCTCTGGTACCTGCCTGCAGATGCACCGCTTGGAGCTCCTGTAGCTGAGGCTCCAGAGCAGTTTTTAATATCTGCTTTATTAAGGTCAACCAGAAGGAGATCTGCAGAGATTGCACCAGTTCAACCAGTCACCCCCCAGCAAATTTCTTTCACATCTTCCCAGGCTTCAGAAAGGGGCTTAAGTAAGTTCAGTAATACGCAGCTCCAAACCGATGCCTGTGACCGCTTGTATCTTCTTTCAAGATCTTCAGAGGAGTCCCTGACCACGTGTTCGTCTTGCATTAGGCATTCATTCCCTTGTCCTTCTGCTCAGACACCATAATCTGTCTCTGAACTATCACACCTCGATCCTGTCCCTCCTGAGGCCATCCCATCTAACAGCCTTGTGTAGAGCCTTGCCATGAATGAGGAGCTCAGCCCTGCAGGGAAAGGAGGCCGTTTCCCTCCTGGATCCATGGGAAGGAAGCTGAAAGGACCTGCAAGCAGTTATCTCATCTGTCTCCTTCCACCGAGACAAGCTCAATTCTGCTTAAACTATTCTTGATGGGTTTCATCTAATTTGTGCTGAAAACTTCCCACCACCGAGACACCACACCTTCCCCAAGCATTTGCTTGCAATACTTTGCTCCTTCCCACTAGGATACTCTTCCTGCTGTTCAGCTTGGATCTTACTCGATGCTTTTTGAACTGTGTCCCAAGAGAGCGTGAACAAAACATTACTCCTTCTTCTGTGCCCTAGCCTCTCCACCATGCCAAATACCACCATGCCTCCCGTGAACGTCTCTCTTCTAGACTCAGCACGTCCAAGTCCTCATCGTTTGCCCCACAGGTCTTGCTTTCAGACCACTACTCGGGGGTCCACGAAGGCAGATGTGACTTTCCATGGAGCTCCCACCTCTCCGGCCCCCGTTGGAGAGGGAGGGACTGTGGTGGCTCTCCCTTAGCTTTCTGTGGAGACTTCCCTGTTGTAGGTTGGGTTTTGCTCTGTCCGAGCTGCCCCACATCCCCAAAGCCCCGCTGGCACCAGCATGGACGCTCAGGGTTGGACCACCCAATTCCAGGTCATTTGAAAGCTCTTTCCACTTTGATGTTTTCACACCGGTGGGTGAAACCACCCAACCCCAACGCCTCGGAGCTTTTCTTTCTGTCTCTGGCCGAAAAAATAAGAAAACAATAGGAAGAAAAGCTGCGTCAGAGCCAGGCAGATCGGAGTTAATCCTCCCGCAAAATGGATCCCGTCAGTGCCGGTGTACGTGAGAATCGCCTCTCCTGCACCTTTGCTGAGTACTCTCCCCGGCACAATGCTTCACTTTGTGTTTCAGCACAGAAAGAAATGGTGAAGTTGCTAATAATGGCACTGAAAGAAAATATGCTACATCTGTTATGGATAGCAGTACAAAATTAGCTGATCACACCTCTGACACCCAAGATGTCTTCACTTAAAATACTCGTTGGCTTACTTTACATAATTTGCTGATTATATTTAAAAGAAATACAATTTTGCAATTACTGTTCTTTCTGGTGTGCTATCTATGCATCATTTTCTTTTTATGTTTATATATTTCTCCTTCATTAGTGCAGTCTGAAGGGTGATTAGATCCCTTCAAACATTTTACAGAGGTTAAACGTTGATTAAGATTTAATTATTACTGTAAATAGCTTGGAATGACATATGGTGCAAAAACCTGACATATGTGCATTTGAATAAATGAAGTGCTATTTCCCATGATGCTTCAGTAGCTGTTTAACAGCTTTGCTGAAGGGTTATGTTGCACCTCATGTTAAGATTGCTTTGATGTTATATTTTGTTGGGTTTTTGCAGCTGAAAGCTAAGAACAGTTTTTCCAGTTTTTAAAAACATTGAATATTTTAAATACCTAAATTGTTTTGCACAAATTTTTGCTAATTTGTCTAACTAGGTTAAACATTTTCAAAAGCATTTCGATTTTAACGTGGGTTCCTAGCATTGTGTCAGCGACAGCATCAATTCAATGTATAGGATTTCCAAAAGTCCTGGTCTTGCAAGGTGCCCTGTCCCGGTTGGGAGCAGGATCTTTGCTTGCCGGAGGAACCAGGAGCACCACGGATCCCTCCCGGGGACACAAAGGTTCGGAGTGATTTCAGAGCAAGAGAAAGCTTCGTGCGAAGCCGGGGAAAGCAGATTTTATGGAAACAGAGAAAGGGGTGGGTAGATTTTAGCTGTGATCCACCCTAGTTGGAGCATATAGAGCCCTGGTCCGGGAGCCAAACGAGGGTGTGCTCTCCCCTCGTGTCACCACCCAGCCCTTGGCTTTGCCGGGTCCCGACGGGCGCAAACGGCAGCTTTGGGGACTGGATTCCTTCTAGCACCCTGCGAGGGGACCTTGGCTGCGGGAAAAGGAAGGGTTGTCTCCTGCAAAACGACGGGTGGGATCCGTTTCATTCTCAGAGACACTCTATAATTCATTGAATATTGCAAGGCAGCGAGCGTGCATCATTTCATGTAATATAAGTCAATCCAAACAGGGTTGTTTTGAGACTCGAGCAGAGTAAAGCACATTTAAATGACACGGAAGAGGCATGATTGACATTGTATTATTTACATATTGTACTTCTCCACATTAATTTATTGATCTGTCGCGCTCCTTCTGCAGCACAGCAACGCAATACTGATTCTGATCTTGCCTCCTCTTTGATTTCACAGATTGAGACATCTCGGCTGGAGCCAGAAATCGCAATGGCCACTACCAGTAAGACTGTAGTCTACAATAAAGGATTGTAAGTGGAAGCAGACCACCTCAGCCCAGAAGATTTGGGGAGGGAAAAGGGGAATCTTGAGATTCCAACTGGGAAAAAGAGAACAACAACAAGATAAAACAAATAATAGAGCTCAGCGATAGTAACGTATTACCGCTCCCGGCGAACTGGGAGTAAATTAACACTTGCAGAGAACTGACACCTCACACCAGTCAAAAAGATTAATATTAAAAGTTTTAAATTAGCAACAGGAGCAGCAATGAAAAAAAATCACATTCAAACACTTTAGAGAACTAGCTAAAGAAGAATCTCAGAACTTAATAGCACTGCATGGAGGGATGTTTAACGGCGTGTTTACGTGGTTATACCTAACTACATGGAAGTAGGCTTCACTGAGCAAATTTTGTTTTCGATGCAAATTAAATCTACACACTGATGCTGCACAAAAATAATTCCGTAGAGATCAACGGGTGCATGAACGTGAAGCACTTGATAAGGTGTTTGATAAGTGTCCTCTATTGATTTCATACTGATCCCGCCCCACTGATCATGCGCAAAAGCATCCTTCCACGGTTCAACGTGCAACGCTCCGTTAGCACGGCGAAGGTCGTAGCCTGTGCACCCTCCGTCCCTCCATCCTTCTTCTGCAGACGGTCCTGGTGGCATCCTGCCATTCGTTGCGCTTGCAAGACTTAGTGTCACAGGAGCCTACCGCCGGGCATATCCGCAAGGGCTTTTGCCTGGGCTTCAAGATGCTGGAAAGCCAACGTGCCCACACATTGAGTAGGAAGGGATCTTATGGCAAAAAGTATGGTCAATCTGCTCTTTTCTTTTGCACGGACCCAAAGGATGGGGTTTGTCCCACCTAACGTAGACCCTCCAAAAGTAAGGTTGTTAATCTAAGCTAATTGGCTAAGCCACACTTTGCTAAGCTAGCTGTCTAAGGACAGAATATACTTTAACTTTTGACCAGCCCTGAAGTGGTCAGGCAGTTGGACTAGATGGTCATTGTAGGTCCCTTCCAACTGGAACTTCTCTCTTTTCTCTTTTCCCTTTTCTCTTTTCTCTTTTCTCTTTTCTCTTTTCTCTTTTCTCTTTTCTCTTTTCTCTTCTCTTCTCTTCTCTTCTCTTCTCTTCTCTTCTCTTCTCTTCTCTTCTCCCTCTTTCTTCTTCTTCTTCTTCTTCTTCTTCTTCTTCTTCTTCTTCTTCTTCTTCTTCTTCTTCTTCTTCTTCTCCTCCTCCTTCTTCTTCTTCTTGTCCTCCTCTTCTCTGTTTTTGCCAGCGCTTTCAGCCAGCAAAGCCAACACTGCCCAAAGCCTTGTGCTGGTGCAGAGAAGGACCCAAAGCAGAAACCAGTAGGCAGGTTGGCTTCACCTGGCAGCCGTGCCAAGCTGATGGCACCATGCGACTGCAACCTCAGAGAGTGAAGGCTGCCTGCCTGGCTGTCTCTTCCAACTGCTTCACTTTGGGGTGCTTAAAGTGAGGTGGGGGCAAGTCCCCCCAGCATGGCACTGAATCCTGGGTTTGGAGTCATAATTTGGCTTTCTGGTATCTTGTACCCAAGAGTAAACCCCAGGTGACTCCCTGAGGACCAGAGGAGTTGATGCAGATTTTGGGCACGGTCACCAGCAGAAGACCATGCTGATAGCGAGACCTGCCTCTGGGGTCATTGTAGGGATGGAGGTGTGGAGGTGATGGGCACAATTGAATGCACAGGCTGTCGTTCTTCAAATGCCAATTTGTTGGGGGTTTTGGGGAGGGTAGGGGGAGCACAGGAAACCAAATCATCACTGACGCAGAATGTATTCAAAGGATTTATTGCAGTGCTGGAAATCGGGAGGCCTGAGCTCCACCGTGCGCTCCTCCACCGTTGGCTGCTCTCGCTCCCTGCTGGAGTCAGACCTGTAGGACCTGGAGTCACGCAACGGTTGGGCCAGCTCAGGAAGACTGATTCTGTCCCCGCGCTGGTGTAAATCAGAAATAATTGCACAAAACAAATCAATTTGGTTGATTTACATGCCAGCGTGCAGGGGAGGAGAGGCCAGCTCCGGGCTCTCCATAGCTGCTGTTGATGGGCCAGCTCCCGATCCCTGACACTGGTGGAAATGCAGAGTGGGTCCAGTTACACTTATGGAGCTATTCTGGATTTACACCAAGGCCGGGGACAGCTGGATTTGACCCAGTAGGGTTCCTCTAATGCACTAGATGAGATGAATGTACTCTCCGGAGGAAGCAAGGCCACCCGATGCGCTCCGGGTGGGATTCGGAGAGGCTGCAGGGAGGTGGCATCTGTCCTATGGACATTTTCATGGGCGTCTGTCCTACGGGCGGCACAGCACACAATCAGGCCCCATATTTTGCCCTCGAAGCGAGTAACTCCCTGCAGCAGTGAAAGAGGAGGGCAGAACCTCCAGCCCCCGGGACGGGGAGCAGGGATGCTGGCAATCCCCAAACAGCAGCCTGCCGATGGGAACCGCAGCGGCAAGGCTTCGGAGAGCCGGCTGGGATGAGCTGTGTGCCTGAAAAGGGCCCTTGCCTTCGCTGCAGGGTGTGGGAGGAGGTGAGGAGCGCTGTCGGATGCCGGGGGTACGGGTACCCCCTTGCACACACATCCACATGTGTCTGCAGTGGGGAAAAAGCTACTCTGAGCCTAAAACTTCAGTTTACGGCTCCATTGAGCCGGCAGAAGTTAGGAGCCAAGCCGCATCGTGTGGCATGGAGGCACAACTTGCCTTCTTCCTCCTCCTGGATGGAAATATGAGGCTGAGACAGAAACAGCGTCTTGTGTTGACAGGGAGAAGCCTCCTGGCTCCGACGTCTGTCTGGGTGGATCATTTCCCCTTCCCTGGTGGGTTTTCGCTGCCTGAACCATTCTGCTGCAAAGCTTGTTCATCCCAGGCTTTTTATTTTTTTTTTGGGAGGGGGAAAGGGAGAAGTGATGGAGGCTGCACTTTGCCGTGAGGTTTCAGGGAGGTGGAGCAAGGAGGGAGATGGTGATTTGGTTTTGCATCATGATCACCGATCAGAGGTTTCGGTGGCTGTGAGCTCCGGCTACCTGCCAGGCCTGTAAATGGAGCAAGAAATTTGCAGTGGAGGAAAGGAGTCAAGGTTTTGCTCGCTGTATTTCTTTAGGAGACACCCAAGGAAAAGCACGGATTGAGCAAGTTCTGTCTCAGGAAAGAGCCAATTCCCAATTTTCTCCGTGATGGGAAGCGAGTATAGATGCTTTCCCTGCACACACCTCACCTGCAGAGTTTTGGCTGCGCAGGTCGTTAATTAGCAGGGGATGTTCATCACGTTAATCCAGTGATGCTCGATAAGGACTGCCTTGCTTTGGAGGAGAATAGGCTCGGGGCTTAGTAAACCACGCAGCTCCTGTGAATCACGAGGGCCTGATCCTGCTCGAGGGGCTGAGAACCAGCTTGAGGGATGTCAGAGGAACCGCGCTGCGAGATTATGGCTTGGCTCAAAAGCAGCTGCACAGTCGAACAAGTGACAATCAAACGGTCTAAATGAGTCTGCATTTATCGTCTTGCCGTACAAACCCCGTCAAACTTGTTTCGCTTCATGTGTCATGAAAATGGGTCTCAGTCAACTCGGCAGCGTTTGTGCTGAGAAATAAATACATCCCGGGGTCCTGAGTCAGGCGTTCGCCAGGGTTTATCTCTAAGAGCCGGAGCAGGCAGCCCATCGCAGCCTCTGGCAGGTTGACGACAACGTTTGCTCTCCAATTTTGTTCAAATGCAACTCATAACGTTGTGCCCCCCCTGCCCAAAGCACCGGGAAGGTGCTCCTGCTTGGAGCTGGGAAGGGAGAGCCACCACCTCACGGGGTCCAGCTCCCTTTTCTAACCTCTTCTGAAAGCATCTGCAGGTCTTGGTGTGCGAGGTAGCGCCCGCGACAGCGGCGCACAAGAGGTCGGAGACCCCCACGTCTCCCAAACCCACCTGCGTCCCCTTGGTCCGGGCAGTCAGGATGGTGCAGACCCATCTCTGCTTCTCTCCCCCTCGCCGTCCCCTGCCTTGTCCACCTGGGTGGCGAGCAGGACGAGGCGCAGGTAGGAGGAGCGCATTTTGGTGGCCCCGTGGTCCCAAACTTTCGGGGAACACGAGACCACGGTGTCCCCACGCTGGGACATCGAAGCCAGCTGATGCGATTCAGCTTTTGAGCCACCACCATGCCACCGCTGACGGTGTCGAGATGCATTTTTATTTCACCGCAGCAGAAAGGCTCAGCAGACACAAACCTGACCCTTCTAGATCTTAAAAGATCATTTCACTCGCAGGCAGCTCAAGGTTGGGCTCCTTCGTGCCGCGGTTCCAGCACCGGCTCGGCCAGGGTGCCCGCCTGGACCGCCGGCGAGCACCAAAATACCGCGCTGGACTCTTAGAAAGGAAAAGCATGGAGCTGGGAAAGCGGCAGCACATGAGTGCTGTTTATTAGGACGGCAAATTGTGCCAGGAAAGACTACACACAACAGCTAATGATAACATTATGCACGTTCACTTAATAGCTAATTAATCTCTTCGACTTTCCTCATGTAGAAAAAGGAGCCTTGGGTTTGCGAGAACAGCCCAACCATTTGCATTTCTTATCTCCTGTAATTGGGGAAGTGGAAGAAACGGGGAGCGAAAAACCCACCGCACACATCAAGTTGTTCACCTCAGCAGATAATAATAATGAGATGATCATCTCCTGTAGTATTTAATTAGAAATGTCGCAGTTAATTGATTTCTTGGATATGTTAATTAAGAAATAATGAGCACCAGGTTGCAGCAAAAGGTGCCAGCGAGAAGTTTTGAGTCCCTCCTGGAAGATGTGTCTGTTGGCTGCCGGGAAGATGTGTCCGTTGGCTGTTCCCTGAGCCGGCCGGGGGACAACCGGGGGACACCTCCGGGGTCGTGTCACCCATGTCCTAAACCCACCTTTAAGCTTGGGCACGGCTCAGCTCCTTCCATTTTTATTTGTTGCTCATTTTTCAGCTCTGCATCCCTGCGTGAGGCCAGGCGCGGGCAGATGCCCGGGTCCCGGCAGGACCGGCCGTGGGTCGTCCGGATGACCCCTACCAGCCTGGGACAAGCCGTGCTGGTAGATCTCAGGGTTACACCAACGCCACGTAGCCGAAAGCTGTAGGTGTCCCCTCCTCTTGAAGGGCCGTGATGGAGCTCCGGAGCCTGGGATGCCCTTCGACCGCGCGGGGGGAGCGCGGGG
>NW_009618269.1:19778-64579 GCF_000690535.1 Cariama cristata | reverse complement strand
CTTCCAGCCCAAATGATTCTATGAGTCTACGATTCTATGATTCTATGACTCTTCAGACTAAAAACTATTAATGAAATACTATTATTTATTATTTAATCCAGGTGTACTTGAGAAGACCTATAGATCAAGTGAGGGTGAAGGCCTGCCTAGAAGCAGTTCAGCCTTAGTAAAGGAAAATTTGAGAAGGAAAAAAAGGAACATCACCACCCTCTTTTTACATAATAAAGTGTTTTTCCTAAGTCTGAATCGAGTTTCCCCAAGCCTTTGCCTCAATACTGGATGTAACCTTATGACATTGTGGTTTGTGCCACTATTGGAGGCAGAGTAATTTGTTTTGCTTTCCATGGGTCCATATGAATATATTTTGCAGACTGCAGTCTGCTGCCTTTGGGAAAATGAGCCATTAAGGTAGAAAATCATCAGCCCAACTACTAAGTGCAGATCCTGAATTTTGAATGGCTCACAGACTATGTACTTGGAGGCCAAGAAGAGAGGGGGCTTTAGGTAAAATATGAGCCCAGAAAAGCGACTCCAAGCAGCATGGGTCTGTCATCGTTCCCCGAAGGAGACATGTCAGACGCAGAAGTCTCAGAGCGCGGCTAGCAGGAAACATCAACATGAAAACCTGGTCAGTAAGCAAGAACTATCTGGGGGTAGCAGGTAGACAGGTTAAAACAAAATATGTGGCAGAATAAAGGCAGGATGAGGGCAAAGCCTGTGAGCAGCAGGTCTCTCAGAGAAGAGCAGTGGCTCCACTTCTGAGAGCCTGCAGGGGACTATGGGCTGCAGAGGAGGATGAAGTAGGGACAGATACTGGTAGATGCCCAGTGAAGGGGTCCCATTTCATTCCATAAACACAGCCACACTGTGCTACTGGAAAGCAAGAAATTTACAAAAGTCAAGGAGGCACTTCTGAGGCGTTTCCCCTTCTGCCATGAAGGGAAATATATCTCGGCTGACAAAAAGAGCAATTGAAAGTAACAAACAAATTTAGATGAGATAAAGCATGTATTTATAAAAACAAATATAGCTATCTGGATAATTTATAACCATAGTACACATTTTTTTAAAGATTTTGCACCACCTGCCTCAGCCATTGTTTTTTAATTTAATTTTTTTTATTGATATATACGGAAATTTGTTACTTACTGGTATCATGGATATATAGCCTTGCTCTATTAGTGTGATAATCTGATAGGTAATAATCTGATAAAATTGCTTATGGCTGTGCTGGGTTAAGTAAATTTTAGGAAAAAAAAAAAAGAAGAATAAAAAAAGCAATATTAATTCCTTTCTTTATATGCTTCTCCTCTTACCTGTCTCCATTTTTTCCTCAGCCCTCCACTGGCAAAAAACCATAGGCCTTTTCTTTATCTCAAAAATTAGAATAACAGGCTCCACAACTAATGCTTCTGTATCCTAGATGATTGCCTACGTGCCCACTAGAGTTAATGGAGTCAGACAGGCATGTCTTGGGGAGTTGAATCATAGCTGAGATTAGCTACACCCATAAATGCTCATTTATAATCACTCCACTGATGACTTTAAGACTAAAACCAGCAATATTTATATTGAGACATTTTTGATCCTAAAGGTAGAGCTAAAACCTATCAGGAACCAAGTGAACATATCTCTCTGAGGGTAACCTCTGCAGTTAACTATTTTTCTCCATTTTACTCTAGCTGCAGAATGTTCCTGCTGGGAGCAAGCTCTAAAGGAAGGTAGACCAAGTCATATCCCCACAGCCAATGGTCTACAGCAGAAAAAAACCTTTAAAGAACCTTTCCTAAGAATTTTCTTCCAATATTGTCTTGC
Organism: Cariama cristata; assembly: GCF_000690535.1. Classification (NCBI taxonomy): domain Eukaryota; kingdom Metazoa; phylum Chordata; class Aves; order Cariamiformes; family Cariamidae; genus Cariama; species Cariama cristata. Next base: position 62,764 of record NW_009618269.1, on the reverse strand, counting down.
ATTGATCTGGGGGAGCTTGGAGTGATGTCAGTAGGCTGCTGTTCTACTTCTATTTACACCGAGGAAGGCATTCTTTGTGGTGCATCAACATCAGACCAATCAGTCATGCTACAAATATTTGCTTTTCTTATGCTTCTTTTTGCTCCCTGAAGACTCCAAACATATTTTTATTTCCTAAACCAGAACCACAAATAACAAGAAGCCCCAGTGACAGGTGGCACTGCACAAAGACAATGCTACATATGCGTCACGTTTTTCTCCTCTTAAAAGAGAAGAAATACTGACAACGACCTGCAGAGCCAGGGTCCTACAGATGCAGCAAGGTAATCTCCATCATAACAGCACATTTCTGGAGCTCTGCATAGCACTGCTTATGGACCTAGAAATTTGTTTGCTCTGTATGGAGAAGTCCTGTGTCATTGTGTAATCATAGATTGACCCAATGTTCCCAGCCTGAGGAAGAGACCTGGGTGGAGGGAGCAAAGAGCAAGGATAACTGGAGTGGAAGGACTCCTCATTCCCCTCACTACCCAGAGACACAAGTCACCATAACTGTCACTGAGAGCTGGGCTCCAGAGATCTGTAACCTCTATGACCGGGCCATTTGCTAGGAATCCTTAAGACACGGAGAGATGAACTAGAGGTGGTCTGGGGCATTCCTCTCCTCCTTTCCTACTGCTTGCCAGCTTATCCCAGATCCAAGGAGCACTACTGGGGTTCAAATCATGATACACAAAGCGAGGGCTCCAGATTGCTGCTCACCAAGAAAAGTTTTGTGCTGGAGAGAGTGACGTACTGCAAACTTGCTGCTTTCTCAGATGCTTTGCAGAGACTCTTTCTTCCCAGGACTCTGACTGAACACCTTATTTGCCTCAGTGGTGGCAATGTGTTGTACAACCTAACTGGCCACATGCAATGCGATTACATCAGCAGAGGAGGGTCACATGGACCATATCTGACATATCTGAACCTGCAACATTGGGATATATGCAACATGTGTACAGCAAGGCTACAGAAATTTGGGCAAATCTGTGTGATGTTCATTTAGAGCTTGTGCTAAACCTCATATACTCCTTGACAGAGAAATTGTACCATGAAATTGATCATTTTGTGCCTATTGAAGCCGGATGCCTACACAGATGTTGTAACACCTAAGATCCAGAAATTTTTCTTTCTGTCCTACATGATGCTGCTAACACAAGTAGGTCAGACAGAAATTTATCCTTCAAGTCAGTTCTCAGAGCTGCCATCTAATGCCAAACAACTCTTTGTCTCCTGTTCAACCTAAGAATTACACCATTATTGTCACGGGCTAACCAGTTAATCCCATCAAGAGTTACACAACTTAAATTCTTGCTATGGTCCGTCACACAAGCTTAGTCTTCTCCTCATCCCCATCCAGGGCTGTGGCTGGAGGTGTGAGGAAAGTCTTGTCCTCTCTCCCAAACTCCACCTTTTTGACTCTTCGGCTGTCAATATGGAGTATGTTGCAAGCAGCCAGAAGCGTGTGCCATACACATTCACATACTCACGCACTCTCAGTCACTATCACATGGGCTTTATCATAGATGGATCATTCGTCTGACCCAGGCTTGGCTGCTGGCTCTTCTTACACTTCTTCCACACGCATTTCCAGCTGTGTGTTGCTATACGATTTAGGATGTGTTTAAGTCACCTAATGACAGAGCTGATGTAGTGGCGGGATAGAATAGTAACTCCAGAGGGGAGTAAATTCTGGTTTTGTATTTTAGATTTCATCCAAATCCATTAACCATTTTTTAAAAACAAACAAATCAACCCTGTTTGTTATGACAGTTGTGTTTCAGTAAACAAAATCACCCAGTTTTATTCCCAAAGGTCAGGTACTCATATGTTAATATTAAAAATACTTTTTAAAAGTGAACAGAAGCGAAGTCCTTGCAGTACAGTTGCAGAAGTAGTTTATGGGAGGTCGCTGGGTTCCTGCTCGCCGTGGATATGTTCTCCTTCCAGAGGAGAAACAGTGTGGAACAGTGTTTGGAAACAGTGTCATTGAAATAGCCCATTGAAAGGCTAGTAGGTGCCCTGTGTCAAAAAAACACCAACAAAACCCACCACTGGATGAATCCTCTGTGTTAACTGATACTGTGTTATTTTGGGAAATGAACAACTTTTGCCGCTTGGCTAGTTTGTTAATAATTTCTGATCAGAATGGGAGGATGCAGGACAGAAGATACCCTTTTGCTGTTCAGTCCCACCATTGGTTGTGCAAGGTGTCCAGGCTCCTCCGAGTGTTACGAGTTCCCAGTGCCCTCTCCTGGCTGGTACTGACCACGCTGGGATTTTCGTCTGCCAGGAATCAGGGATTTGCAGAGGGCCAACATCTTGCTTTTTCCATCTTTGACTTTTTTAAATGCCAGTTAATGTCAGTATCATCATACCATCCAGACCCCTTGAAAGCAGCTGGGTTCCTATCTATTCCTCTTTCTGTCTCAAACTCACAAACCATGTCTCCCCATATGTCTTTCTTGGAGAAATAAAGATCGTTCCTTTCTAACAGCTGGACTTGGGAGGGGGATCACCAGAGTCCAACACATTGCCAGCAGCCTGTGGGAGATCAGGGTCTAACTCTAGAACTATGTTGTAAATATGGCTGAAGGCATCCTCTTCTGGGGCTTTTCTCCCAAAGTAAACAGAGTTGTAGTCCTGCATGTCAACATGAGAAGGCACTGCTGCAAGCTTGGCAGCCTCCTATTCCTATTCCCAGCTGCTGCTGGGGTGTGATTTGGCCAAGTGTTGGCCTATTACCCCAGAGAGGTAATGTTGTCCCATACCCTGCACTCAGATTTTAGGAGGTATTTTCCATGAAAAGCACAGGTAGAGACAAGCAAAAATCTTTACAGCTGTCCATTAGGTTAAAGACTTCCTCAATCAGGCAACTCTGCAGGACTCTGTTTCATGACCATGCCTTAGAAAATACATGCTGAAATTCACCGTATTTTAGCATTTTAAAACTTTTGATAGCGACTCTTATGGCAATATCTACAAAGGACACCAGATGTCTATCCTGTTGAAGTGAGTGGTTGATTTCCCCATGATGCTGTTGAGGCTAGGGCTTGTCCTGCGGAGGGAAATGATTTCTGCTTTGGAGCTCTCTGTTCTGCAGTGACTCTGTGAGCTAGTGAGTGGAGCACGCTGGCACCCATTTTTCTGCTGCTTTACATTATTTTTACATAGGCTAACAGGAAGCAATATAAACTTCCTAGGAAGCAGACAGCAAGTCTCTGTGCCTTGGGGAATTTGGTGAAGGCAAGTGAGGCAAATGGAGCCATTCCAGGACAACTTATCTGACAGCAGAATATTATCTCCGTTATTATATTGTTGGTACCTGAACAACTTTCCTTCTGCTCTTCCTCCTCCCACCGAGAATTCTTTGGGCAGATAATATGAGAAGCCTCCATCTGAATGTTCTTCCAAAATCTATGAAGAGGCAGATTGCACTGGGGATGTGCACACAGGAAGGCACAGACTGAACCACACTGAACCCACTCCACCAAGACCTATGCGGAGCTCTGCAGAAGCCAGGCTCCCTGCCTGCTGCTCTCCTGCCATAATGCTGAGTCTTTGTAAGGCAGCATAGCAATGCCTGAGGGACCATGAATCTGCTCTCCTACTGCAAGCAATCACCACAGCAATATATGGCTCTGTGCTGGCTTATTTATCCTCTTCAGACATAGTGCATGGTGCAGAAGACTCTTGGGTCTTGATTAGACACAAACCAATTTGTCTAACTGATTCTAACACAGCTCTACTCCAGACAGTTCTAGCTCCCTCCAAAATGTCAGTCAAAGCACAAAAGGGCACTTGCATAAAATTATCTCCCCTTTCCCCCTCACCTGCTCCTCCCACACAAATTACATCTTTAGCAACACAACTATTCCAGCAACAAAAATCAGTGTTGGCCTTGATTGGTCTGTGAGTTAAAGGCTGGGGGACTTCCCTGGGGTAAGAGCAACCTCTATGCATATTACTAATCACTCACCAGTGGGACTGAATGTCCAATTACAAAGCTGTGCAAAAAAGGAGTGCAAGGGAATATTATTACCTGACTGCCTGTTTTTCCTGTTTGATCATCTCCAATATGGCAGAAAATGCAGGTCTCTTGGTGGGGTTGTGATTCCAATGGGCTTTCATGCACCTAATCAGTCTGGCGAGGTTTGGAAAGCCGAAATCACCAGGGATACTTCCTAACACTGTGAATTTTAGAACCTGTTTTTATTTATCCAGACAACAAGCACATGTCACATTAGCTTTCTGAGAACTGGTGCCTGGATGTACAACTTTGCCCCACAACCAACTTGCTAGCAATAATAATGGTCAAGCTTGCACTGAGTTGCATAATAATTGCATAACAAACAGTAATTTTTATGTGTTAATTGCAGTTAGTAGGAATAAATAGTTCCTTGAAAAGCCTTAAAGTGGTTATTGTGTAAATTCTTTAGCAATGTGTTTAAGTTTACACTGCAGTTTTTCATTACTGAAGGCAATAAACTGTGTTTCTTCCCTCTGCAGATGGAATCTATCTCCAAAAAAGTTGCAGGAGCCTAATAACATTGAGATCGGTGCTCAGCCATCACACCCAGTCAATAGGTTCAAAAGTCACTGCAGTGGAAGAAGAGACCAGGATGTTGACAAACTGATGGACAGAGACAGCACAGCACAATCAAATAGGTCTCCTGCCCTCAGGACCAGGCTAAATGCATACGGGAGGGAGAGAGGTTCCTATGAAGCCTGAACACAGCTTTCATATGGGAAAACGTAGAAGAAGAGAAGAAAAGATTATGGGTAAAACGCACTTTTCTGTCTAAGAAGGGAGTCACTTGACCAGCATTGCAGGTGCTACACTAGGAACGTTGTGGAATATTTCTCAGTCCAAATATTGACTGAATTATGGACAAAATAATGACCACCTGATAAAGGCAACATCCACACTTGCAGTGGGAGTGGACTTTCTTTCTAGACATGAAGAAAAATTAAAAAATTAGTCTTCCCATCCCTAGCCATGTCAGAGTTATAGAGAGGTTTATACTGAGTTTCCTCCCCAAAACACCCTTACCTCCCTGCTGTTCAGTGAATGGAAATGTCTCAGTGGTTTGAACATGTGCAGGTTGGTCAACTGTGCCCTTAAAGCTTCCCGTATCATAATCCCAAAGATGAAGACATCTGATGCTTGGGAATAGAGCCCACCATTTCTCACTTCTGGGACAGCCCTACTGAAGAAATGAAGAGATTATTGGTCTAACATATTTCTGTATACTATAGAGCCGGGGGGCAAGGCAAGGCAGAGTGGTCCATACCTTTCACTGTGGATCCAGAGTGGCTAAGTGAGGTGACAATGGTGCATCATGGAACATACACCTAAGCTATTGAAGAGAAAGGGGGCACAAGACACAGCAGTGTTTTTTTCCATGTTCAGAGTTACAGGAAAATTCAATTTTTGACTGAATGTCCAAGTTTTCTGCTGGACAAAAAGCCACAAGACAATTTCTCTGAAGCAAAGAAACAACCATGTTCTGCTGTTTGGACAGGTACGAGGTAGAATATGGAAAACACAACTTTAAAAGAATACCTGCAGGATTTTCCTCATTTTCCTAAGAGCTGTAAGAAGCATGTGGATATTGCGAAACAAGATGGTGGCTAAAGCTATGGATGAGACATGGTTTAGTGGGTTTAGCGGGCATGGTGGCATGCCCGCTATATGGTTGGACTTGATGATCTTTGAAGTCTCTTCCAACCATAATGATTCTATGAATAAGATAGAGTATGTGGTAGGAAAATGGGCAGAAAAGAGAGGGGAATTAAAACATAACAATGCACTTACCACTTGGCTGCATCAGATGGCATAACTTTGCATATATAAGGCTCAAAAAGGTTGTCATCTGTCCCTGGATGTGGCAGACGTACTGCTCTTCCCCCAGTGACCAACTTTTGCCATCACTGTTCAGAAGACAATGGAAAGAGAGGGGGGATTTAAATCCACAGCATTTATCCACTCTCCAGCAAAAGCATCAAGAATTCAGTAGTTATAACGGTGCAGGGCTTGCTGGACAGTTTATCTGTGTTCTGTCAACAGTGACCAATATCACTGCTTCCCAGTCCAGGGATGAGTTCTGATGGATTGACCTGTCTTGACATTCATCTAAGCTAACCTTTCAGAGGTTAAGATAGTCAATATAACCTTTTTATACAACCTTCATCACAGGATAGAGCTGAGCACCTCCAGAAAACAATTAGACACCTTTTCCCCAGAAACCTACCTTGGCATATGATGAATCTCTGACTGGGGTTATTGCATTACCACCTGGTTGCACTACCACCTGATTAAGAAAAAGCTACTAAAGTTTTTGCAATCTCCCTGTTCTAATGTAAATAAAAATGCATCATTGAACATATGACAAACCATCTATGACTGTAGTGCTATGCTCCTCAATGTCCACCTGTGTGTACTTCCCTGCTCAATTACCAAGGGCTGTCTTTGTACAGGGGTCTACCTGGGTGGGAGTAGATTGTGGTTACGGGCAGCAATGGTCCAAGTAGAGTTAGGGTATAATCTGAAACAAGACAGAATGAGTAGAAAGAACAAATACCTCTGGGCAACTGTGATCAGAGTTAACGTAAATGTAACTACACTGTAGGTCACAGTGTATGATCCTCTTGGAATGAAGATATGCCATGGCAGAAGCAACATGCTCAAGGCAAGTGAGAAGTTTGACATCATCCATGCTAGGACTTGCAGCAACTTCTATTAGGGAAGTTGGGTTGCCATCAGGAGGCTTAGAGATCTGCAAAAGGGGTACATGAGAAAATTAGGGAAAGGAGTCAAAGGACAAATGCTTGCTAGCAAGTTGTCACAAACAAAGCAGAGTTCTGCCTCCATATGTGCCCCTCACAGCAGTTTCCTGTCTGCCGGGAGTGAATAGCAAGATGCCATATTTTGCCCTGGATCTATGTGGTTTGCCTGCTTTGTGCACAGGTGCGATATGCAGAGGTTCCTGTGCTAGCTCTGAGTGAGCAATGGGCAGAGCCCAAAGGTCTGCAAGCCAGGGGAACACGCCCAAGTCAGCACAGAATTAGCTTGTCTACATCCAAGAGAATGTGTTTAGTGTGGCATAGTGGGGGTGATATTTCACCCTTATCTGATGGGATTTCAAAACAACACCCTTCCCAGATGCCACAAACAGTAGTACAGCAGTCACAAGCATGTATTGTAGCAGTGGTTGATGAGGGCACCACTTTGGAAAAGACTGGGAACACACAAACTGGGACAAGGTCTCTGACTCACAGAGCTTACAGTCCATTGCCTGAAAAACAGCCCCTTTCTTTAATTCTTCCCTCACTGCTGAGCAGCTCTTTCAATCCTTACTGTGGCTAAATGCTTTGTAAAATGCAGCTCTCTCCACTGCTGTTAGCTCCTTGAAATGCCTGAAGGGCAGGGTAGCCAACAGTCATTACCACGAAACGCTTCACACAACCAGCTACAGCTACATGGCGATATCCGTACTCAGGGAAGGACTCAGCAGCAGGAAGACTGCAAAGATAACAATCTCATTCCTCTGTCTACCTAGAAGGATCCTCTTGTACATTGTCTGGGATCCCAGCTCAACACATGACACACCCAGACAGCAGATAATATGTCAAAGAAAACCTCTGTATGAGAAAACTCTTTCCTCCACCACACTGGTGAAAATTTGCAGAACTTCAATTCAGAAGAATTGCATCTGATTAACATGGGAATAAATAAGAGCAGAATTGTCCAGTAATGTCTTCATCATCTGCAAAAAGACATCTCCATGGTATGATAAATGATTTGCAATGTTGGCCTGGCAGGCCCTTGGGAAAGGAAAATCTGTGATACAGTTCTGATGTGATTATGAAAGTCAATTAATTACAGAAAAATAAGCCCATTGATAACAAGCTGAAAATCATTCTGCTGTGGAGTTATACCTCCAACTCCCTTGCTTACAGGGAAAGTAAAAAGCACACAGATAACTAGTAGCTCTTATTACCACAGTGAATATTCCTTTTCTGAGGTTTCCATCTCTGCTTTCAGAGAAGAGATAAATGACCTTTCTCTCCCTGCTTTGCTCTAACCATGTATTTTCACAAGAGATCTGCATAAATACAGACTTTCTAACAGGAGCAAATTTATCCTTCGTGCTTCCTAGAGCCTCTTGTTTCTGCCACCACACACACTAACGTATGCAGACTTGTCACTATCAAAAGCCACACAAAGAGAGTACTAGAAGCTTGCAATTGCAAAATGTTAGAGATGCATGTAGAGACAGAGCTTAGAGACTGACTGGTTGGTGACATGATGTGCCTGAGAGCACTCCTGTAGTCACAGAGCTTGGGACAGGCCTGAAAGTCCTGCACTGATTCCTGTACCTCATGGTCACATCACTGCTGCTGTGGGACTGCTTTTACCATCACCTGTGGGGGGTCTTCTTGCACTAACTCACTCCAGAAATGACTGCTCTGGTGTTTCTACTGTGGCTGAGAAAGGAAGAGAGTCTTCTGTGTGGTTGTACCCGGAGGAAGTGCTGTGGACAACTGAGCAAATGTCATCAACATACTTTGTGACCTCAGATAATGAGGAGTCAACAGATTACATCAAGAAAAAGAAATGCTGTGCCCACCCAAAGCATGGGAACGGTGTCTACACAAAATAATTCAGTGTTTTTATGCTGATAACCACTGAGTGAGAGATGAAGTCAGTAGCAGTCAGTCATGTAAAGCCATGTCTGCGTGATTATAGCTGGAAAAATCGCTGTACCAGGGGAACGTTAGACTTGTCTAGGTGAAAACATAAGCTCCTGGAAACTCTGAATCTGAGTTCAAAGCTGATTCCAAAGGAAATCAGACCAGCAGGGATCACTAGGGACAACTCCACCACTTGCTGAGATGTAAAGAAGGGAGATCTCAGTGCTGTCAGCAGTAAAACTCTACCAAAGAAGAAAATCATTTCCACATGCTTACACACTCTCTCTTAGAAATACTGTAGTGAGATACCAGAGCATTCCCTTTACCAAGCAGTAAAGATTTGCGGTGGTGGCAAAGGACAAGAAATATTTCTAAAAAACGCTTAGGGTGATTAACATGATCTAGCAGCAGCAGAGGGCACCAGTCACAACACCACCTGACTTCTTCAGAGTCCAGAGTAACCCTGGCAGTGGCAGTACCCTCCACCCTGCAAGGTCCCTTGGAGGCTCCAGCAGTTCTCCAGAAATCCCCTTCACATCCCTGCCAGACTGCTTCCCTTCTCTGGCTGCTCAGCCTTGGATCCTGCTTCAGTCCCACTCCTCTCTCAGGATACTTACCCTAACTCCTCCCTGTGTGATCCTTGCCCACACTGTGGCCATTTCCACCCTCACAGCTTGTGCTCTGAGCCCCCTTGGCACCCTCCTCTCCTTGCTTCAGGTGCCCCTGTCCCAGGTGGAAGGAGCCCCATCACAGGTATATCTCCCTGCCTGCCCCACATCCTGTGGGACCTCCCTGGAGAGGTGCCTGCCCCAAGACCCCCACTCCAGGGCTTCCACCACTCCTTCCCATTCTCCATGATGACCCACACCTGGAATTTGAGAGGTCACAGCCACTATGACTCTCATTTTGTAAATCTATCATAAGACACTCCAAAAAACTCTGATCCCATCCTTTCGCTATGAAGAAAGAGTTTCTTTTTCTTAGTCCTCCTGATGATCTCCTAGAGCACAGCGGACTATCTAAACATGGTCACAAAGCTACTTGCAAACGAAATGACCTTCCACCTGAAACAAACTGGGTTTCAGGAGTGCAAGAGAATACTGGTGACAACCCATGGAAGACCCACAGTATTAAAGGCATAAGATTCATATCAGAAGTCACATCATATTAATGCCAGATATTTCTCTCTGATTTTCTTCTCTGACTCACATCCAGACCCCCAAAAGCCAAAACCCTTCTACAGCTGCATCACATCTGCCCTCTCTTATCTCCCCTCCAGGGCTGAATTCACAGCAGTCCCCTGCCAGCACTCGATGCACGGGAAGTCAAGCCACAGACATTGCTTGCTTGATGACATAGAGTTCTGGCAATTTTTTTGCTGTGCTCACTAGTGTGGTGGTCATGGGGAAGTAGTGCATGGTTTGTTTTACTGGCAATATGTCCTCAGGCTGTGGCACGTGAAGGGACATCTTGGTCATATGGTTCATTCTGAATGACATAAACTAACACAAGCAGTCATCCTGTAAGAAAGCCTGAAAATCAACCACCAGTAGCAGCAAGATGCCACCATCTTTATGGAGAAAAGGACAGAATTTGAATCTTACCTGTTAGAGCAATGAAGAGCCAAGCTCTTCCTTCAATAACCTCAGTGAAACCCAACTGACTTTAAAGGAATGACTGGAGAATCACAATCTTTGTAATGGAAAAAAAGTTGCATTTACTGGTCCTATCAATTTAATTAGTTTTGTGAATGATTGAAGAGTAAAAGAACAGTTTGATGAGTTAACTTTGTAATAGGAAGAAACAAGTGAAATTTTCTAGCTTTAAGTGCCCCAAAATTTGGAAAATCAAAAATACACATTCAAAATGTATTCCAAAATGTTATTGGCCTAACAAGATTTGGTGTGAAAATACCATTTGTTATTTATACAAAACACGTTACTTACAGGAAACCCAGCTTTTTTGCAGTGAATTTACTCATAGTGAAAATGCTCATCTTGAAAGTCCCAGAGACAAATTAACTTTGGCAGGTCAAAGCAATAAACAAAACCATGAAGAAGTATCACAGAAAAGCTGCAGATACGAAACTTTTTCTTTCCATTGTATTACTTTTCTAGCTGTCCAAGGATTTTGCCTTACTCCACTGACTCTTCTTAAACTGGCTTCTCCCATTAAAATGTGCATTGAAAATGATGAAGCCATACATAACTAATGCAATTTGACTTGACCATCTCTACAGCACAGACAAAGAATTTTTCCTTGTTAGATTGCCAGCATAATCTTTAAAGATTCAAGCAGGCTGAGTTCAAAAATTGCCAGTGATGATAAATCTACCACCAGTCCTACTTCTTATCTGAATTTTTCTATTTCTAGTTACTGGCTCTTGACATGGTTTTGAATGCAAGGTTTAAGTATCTGCTTTATCAATAGAAATAAAGTTTTAGAAGAGATAAATTGAAAACAATGAAATCAAAGTGCTACCTTTCGCTCAACGCTTGTCTTCACACTTCTCTGGAAATATGTTGCGTGGATCAGTCTTCTTGTGATCACTTTCTTCTGCCTGAAGAAACAGCAAGACAAAAATACAAGTCTAATTCTGCTCATATGTATACCAGCTGTATGTTGACATACTGGCATAGATGTCTGAAAAGTTGCTCCTAATTTATCCCTACCAAAGGAAGATCTGTATCAGTTCTCATATTTTTAAATAAAGTGTGTTTAACTTTCCACCATGGCTGAGTCATACAATCACTTCGCCAGAATGCAATCTTGCAAAAAATTACTCCCTAGGAAAGTAACTTGTTCAGAGCAATCTCCCACAGAAAGGACAAGCTCCCACCTTCCCTCTGCAGTGCTCCCATTTCCAGCACAGCACATTCTGCCAGCCGAAGGTGAAGGAAATGGGAATGGGGAAATTTAGCCCATTCAGTAAGGTTGCACTGTGTGTTTCTGAAAGCAGCCGAAGCCTTCAGACAATGACCTGCTTGTGACACCCTTTATTCTCATTATTTCTGAGGTCTTTCAGGAAATGATCTCACAAGATTTCAGTGTTTGTAAAGTCCTTAATTCTTAGTGTTGTCCTATCACCTGTGCTCAGTCCCACTGAGTCCCCTTTGGCAGTTTCTCACACACTGGCTTAACTGCTGAAGCAGAGAGTCCCTTTTCATGATTGATAACACCTGTTCTGGGAGATTTCACACATAAACCGTTAGAGCCAAGCAGAACCTTCATCCAGAACTCGACCAGACTGTGGATGAGCTGCTAACTTATCCTCAAACTTGCATTTCTGGATCCCCATCTGAAAAACCTTATGGAAAGACCTTTTGTCATTAAATGCTTGGATCAATTTGTACATCTGAATATGATCCCAATCTGACATGTTACTTCAGCAAAGCCACTGCCCTTTCTGTGGGTTACCCAAATGCAGCCCAACCTGCTCTGCCACTGCTCTCTTCAGATCCTCCTACTTCCAGTACATGCATTTTGCAAAGCCTCCTTCATCCTCCTATTATTGTATCTGTTGATTTCCTCTGGAGACACAAGTACTGTTAAGACACTTCTCTTGCCAGAAACATTTGCCCTGCATTCTTTGAGAAAGCTAGTTCATACCTTTACTGTCAAGGTAGCCCTGTAAAACAAAAGGGAGAAGGAACATAACTAAATCTTGACCATTCTTAGTTACTATTTCTGCTTACTTCCATCTATGCAGACAGAAATACCAGTATTCCCACTTTTAAATCACATAGCACTCATTAGCCTTTGAGATCTAATGATGCCTGAAAAATCAGGTTTCAGCAGTGCAGATCCTGGGAATGAGAAGGCTTCCAGATGGCCTTTCATTCCCCAAACAAGAAAAGCCTGCTGTGAAACGCTGCTGCTAGAACAGCTTGAACATACTGAAACAACCCAGGCTTAAGTAGGATCCCAATAGTGTAAACCCACTGCTTTTAGGTTAAAATTTAAAGAACATTTTTCTTCACATCTGAAACCAACCTGATTTTCTGGAGTCCACTATCAAGTCTGCTAAAAGGGTCTTTTTACTTTGGCCCAAATGCACTGGCCAAGTGAAAATAACACAACACTTACATACTTGCCATAAACACTTGGGACTAACAAGTCTGTTTCTGACCTTTTGTTTCCACAGAGCCAAAGAAAACAGATCTGCTTGTTTTAGGCCTGACAAACACCACTTTCCTACTGTTTGAAGTTCAGCAGTGACTAGGCAAATGCTGGACAAAGCCAGGCTGTTCAAAGCTTTACACAAACACTTTGTGAGACCTGATTATCAGAGTATCAGGTTGGCTTTCTTGGCACGCATATCTGGTTTTCAACAAACATGCCCACCAGATAGATTACCCTGCAATTATTAGGATAATGATTAATGATGATTATTGATTACTAATTAACACTGATCACTACTAACCACTAGTAGATATAATGTGCGTGGCAGTAGCCAATGCCATAAACACTATGCTCTAAAACATGCAGAAAACATATTTACAGAGTTGGCAGATCTGGAAAAATTACTCAGTAGCTTTGTCAATTAGCCTTATAATGTCTTCCTCACAGATGGGAGAGAACTGGCTCATTATCTCATGTAAGCTTGCCCTGATCTGACCCTAGAAAAAGAAAGGAAAATAAAGGATGGAGTTTGTATTTGATACTACCCAAGCCCTGAGGGCAGGAATAGAGCTGCCTTTGCTGTCACGGCTGCAGTATCTTTGAGGCAAACAGTATGGCTCAGCTTATTGCTGAACTGAAACAAAAAATCCAGCTAAGAGCTACAGGCTGCAACCAAAGAATGCTGTGTTACAGATGAAGTATCTAACAGTCATTTAAGTGAGATGACAGTCATCCATATGCTTCAGCCCCCCAGAGATGGTGGCTCTTATATTGCTGTGCTTCCAGCACAGATGAAAGGACTCAGAGACTCTGCTGCCAAGTCTTCAGGAAGACCAATGTACCACTCGCCTACAGGGATTTCTCCTGAAACGGATCCTGAAGAGGCAGCAAGTGGAAAGGGAGGAACCACATGTGACAGCTGATAGTCTGCACATGATGTTAGTCATTTCATATATATATGATGAAGATGTTCAGACAAGGTACTGAGAAGTGAATAAAGACAAGCACCAAGTTGGGAAAGAAATGACTCTTGAGAGACCCATATAAAAGGATGTTCTCAATCTAGTTCCCACTGTACTGCATACATTGCAGACTTTTAAAAAGAACATGGCACCATGGTACAATGATTTGACACAGGAAGGAAGAAAAATACTGTTTATCTGCTGTAGCATTGACTAAGTAGAGCCAAGTCAGCACAATCTCATTGAAAAGGCCATGCCAGGTTGGACATCTGCAGGCAATAGGAGTGCTGGTTTATGTTTTTAGTGAGAGTTTTGTCTTAGCAGCACAGGGCTCAGTTCAATAGATAAAAAAGCAATCAGCTCAGAAAAATTGGATAATGAAGATCTCTGCTTTATCTAAGAAACTGAAAGCCCAGTTCTGCCTTTTTCTGAAAGGTTATAATTTTGTCATTGTCATCATCACCTTCCTCAATCAAGTCAGTCTGTGGTGATTGCTAGACAAAAAGGGATAATCACTGGACATATAGTCTAATAAATAAAGCTGATGAGACCTTTTGGAATAGCAACCAGCAGAGCAGTCGGTGTTTTGCCATTGCCTGAAATCCCATGCCCAAAGCAAGTAGTGGCTTTGCCTATGCCTCAGGCCAGTCCTGCGTTTCCTTACCTTGTGTGTGGCTGGCTTGAATATGTTCAGTGATGCGCTCAGTGATTTCCAGTAGAATCTCCCAGTGCTTTTTGCCCAACTTTGTGCACACATGGAAGAAGAAGGGCTGGCTGACTGCAAGCAGTTTGTCTTTGAACACCCAGAAAACACAGGGAGTAACTGAGTTGCTCACATTTACTGTGACCTTCATTGGTGGAGTTTGCTAACTTTCATGTTAAGTAGCTGACTGCACATCTGACTAAAACAATGCATAGAACAAGTCTCTTGCCCAGGGGTCGTGTATTTGCTGCTCACAGAGTCATGTCACGCCAGTGAGAGATAGACAAGTCGGGAGTTACAAAAGCAATACTAGGATAGCATGACCAGTTTGTTATGCACCTTTTCAGTAAGGACAAGAATAAAGATATGTCTTATCATCCAGGGTACTCTCTGAAACTGCTTCTGGATGAATTGGAACTGCATAACTTTCTGGTTTGCACAAGCCACTGTTGTCTCCAGTGTCTTAGGGAAACTTTCCTAGTGCTTCGGGTACATTTCTGTGAAATTTGGCCAGGGTATTTTTTTTTTACAACAGTAAAGATGGCCATTCGGATTTTCTGGTATGCGCTAAAGCACAGATACTTGTAATTTCTCGCCTCTGAAGGCACAGTGCATTTTGCAAAGACCATTCCCCTCAACAGAGCCTTCAGCTTTCCATTGTTCCATGTGGAGACATGAACAAACATTGCTGCCAGAATCCAATAGTGTAGTTTCTCCTGTTGAATGTGAAGCTCCTGGTTGGAAGCAGAGTTGTAACATTGGATAAGATTTCTTACTCTCAGCTCTAAGTTCTCCAGGTTTGCCAACCTAGAGAAAGTCAGAAAGTCCCTCTTGATGTTTTTGACCAACACCTGACAGATCTGTTGTCTGATCTACTCATTGCAATCATCCCAGTATCTCATGAAATAATCATCCAGTTCTTGAACAGATACATAGGACATTTCTTTCAGGATGTCTTCAGTTTCTGGATAGAAAATAAAATAAACCTGTATCAGCTGCAACCCTCCCAGAGTTTCTAGCTGCTTTCTGTACTGGATCATAGCCTACAGGGACCATTAGTCAGTTTGTCTGTCCTCAGAGAAGTGGTTTGAAATGGTGCTAGGAACATACCAATGAACGTACTTACAACCTACCAGAAAGCTGAAAGGAAAAGAAGAGAGTCATTCCTTAGCATTCTGTTAGGCATCCTGACCAAACCTTGCACATAATGGTTCTTGAAGATCTCCCAGAATACAAAGCCGTATACATATTTTGAATGTGGTGCAGTGGTCAAAACCTGACTACAGCTTGTGTTTTTAATGAAAGAGCTGGTCTATTGCCCTCTTGAAGAGATAAACTGGAAGAGGTGAAGTCTTGCTATTGACTGTGCTAAGAACTGAAGTTGTCTCACAGCATTGCTGAAGCAATGCTGCACAGACATGAACGGTACTCCATATTTGCATTTATTTTTGCCCATTAAGACTATACAGACCTATAAGACTTAAGCTGAATCGTAACACATCTCTTATTTTGCTTGTGTTTTATAGTTCAACTACCTTCACCAGGCAGTCAGATGTACACTTAATGCCATAAGCAAGGGACATGCAGTTCATACTCGCTTTCCCCGTCAGCTCTTTCCTTTGCAGTAGCTCCAGTGCACTGTTCATTAATCACCACCAGCTGAGAGCATTATGCCTATACAAATCGTCTTCCAGTAATTACTCTGATGCAGATAAATATGGTCTTTATTTTGTAGCTCAAGAGCACAACTGCAAAGACAGGATCCTGTTGTGCAGGACTTGAAAGTTCCTAAGCACAGTCCTCCCAGTTGCTGCTGTGTGGGACTATTACATGAGTGGGAGCACCCTGGCTGGGAGAGCATCATCAGTGTGCAGGAGCAGTCTGTGTATGAAGTGTATGTGCAGGAGCAGTACCTCTGTGGGGAAGCACTCTCTGCTGCAAGAATGAGGTACTGAAGGAAGAGGTGCAGTGATGTCTCCAGTACAGTCTGAATGACTCCCTTGATCTATCTGACCTCCTGAAAGGGGCTGTAATACAAACATGGAGCACAGTGATGTTAGCTGGCTAAATCCACTTCTGCTGTCCTGCAGACACTCTGCAGTAAGTGCATGCTCAAAAATGCTGCTATCGCTTACAATCTCTGGCTGTGGAGGAGGAGAAGGGTGAAGTAGACTCTGGAAAGAGAAGGCAGGAAGTTAAGAAGAGTAAGCTCTTCTCCAAGATAAGACAAAATAGGCACAGTCATGTCTAATCTGACATGGAATAAGCAAGTGGTTTGTGACTGATGTTTACTGCCTGGCCTTGTGTGTGTATTTACTGCTATGTGCAGATACCCAAACCAGTGCAGATCTGCTTCTCTATCAGTATGCAGACGTATAGGTGTCATTAAAGGTTTAGGATTTTAGAGACAGCAGCTGTGCCTTTTCTACTGAAAAGCAACATTGCCATAGATTGGGCAAAGTATAAGTAGTATCAAACAAAAGCAGTACGATTCTCCTCAGCTTATCTGCAGTTACAAGCACGTCTAAAAGTTTGGAAATATTGGCCTTTGTAGACTAGTGTAAGTGTAACAGGGATAATTTTCATGGGTTTCTGCAAGGTATGTATGATGGTATCTCCACCAAGAAAATTCCTGTAATCATGGTAACAGCAGTAACTATCATTCTCCAGGAGTTGCACAATCTTCTTGCTAATAAAGCTATCAATATCTATCTGTTCCTTGTTCCACGGTGCAGGAGCAGATGGGATGTAGAGGTCATAGCAATACAGTTTATGACGAATGAGGTCACCTGAAATGACATAAGATGAGTAGTAGTACAGCTCACTCCACTCAGTTGGGAATATTGGTTTCACATGGGAACATCCTTCCAGAAAATCCAGTTAACATCACAGTGCAATGACTGCTCCTTCACTAGGAAGAAGAGCATTAGTTTTGCCTAGTGCAGAACATTTGGCCAATGTATAAACAGGTATTAGGGTCTGAGTGAAATTCTATAATTTGAATGAAAGAAAAAGAACATAGAATCGTAGAACAGGCCAGTTTGGAAGGGATCTTGAGAGATCATCTGGTCCAACGTTTGTGGAAAAGGGAGGCTAGGTGAGATTATCTAGCACCTTGTTCAGTTGCATCTTGAAAACTTCCAGTGATGGGTACTCTACCATGTCCCTGGTGAGGTTGTTCCAGTGATTTATTGTTCTCACTGTAAAAAATTTCTTTCTTCTGCCAAGATGAAACCTCTCCCCGTGCAACTTGTACCCATTGCTTGCCTCTTGTCTTCTCTGTGAGGCTGCTTGTGAAGAGAGTCTCCATTCTCTTTGTAGATGCCCTTTAAGTACTGGAATATTGTGATGAGATCTGCCCTGCACCATCGCTTTTCCAGGGAGAAACAACCTAACTCCTTCAGTCTTTCCTTACAAGGCAGGTTCTCCAGCCCTTTGATCATCTTTGTGGCCCTCCTTTGGACCATCTCCAGTCTGTCCTTATCCTTTTTGAACTGTGGGGACCAGAACTGGACACAGTACTCCAGGTGTGGTCTGACCAGCACTGAATAGAGTGGGATATAGTTGTCATTCCAGGGGCAGGACTTAGCATTTGTCTTTGTTAAACTTCATACAGTTCTTGCCAGCCCGCTCTGTGCTCTAGAGGTCTATTAGAAGATCACAGTCTGTGAATAAGCTTTTGGGATTCTTGCATTTCTCCTCAGGACTGTCTAATGTTTTAGCTTAGCAAAAAGGTGGAGTATGGAGGAAGATCTGATTTTGGTGGACTAGGTAATTTTCTCTTCTTCGCATTTTATTCTATACACTCATAATAGTTAACCTGAAATTGAGATAATGTTCTGGGAGAGAAAAATGGCTTCCCCTGGGTGCTTCATGAAGTGACTCCGAAGGACTAATTCCAAAGTTACATTAACTGAAATTAAAGTAAAAATACCCACTACCTTCAACAGACATCAATCCAAGAGGTATTGACATAATTACTAACCAATTTGAGCAGTGATGCTGTCATCCAGAGCAGCCCTGAGCAAAGTTCAGGTTCTGCACACACTCCAATGTTGGAAGAAAACAGATATGTATTTCAGGGTAAGATTTTACTCATTTAAGTCACTTTTGCATTTGGTTCTTGTTAAAAATTAGACTTGGAGAATTTCTAAGTGTTGCTGTCAAGGCTTTGATACTTGAATAATCGATGTTTGGTCTAAAGTTTCCTGCTAATGATTTTAGAGAGAATGATCGCTTCCAAGGGTTTCCCTTTCCCCGTCTCTCTGATCTACCCCCACAGACCTGCGACAACATTGACCTTTTAATAGAGGGCTTGAGGGATGTTCCCAATTCAGAGAACAATGCTCTGAGCCTGCAGACCACCTGCAGGTTGCAGGCTAGATAGTCTGGTTTTGGAGACTCTTACCACATTTCTTTTCTCCACACTGATGACAGGTTTCTGTCTCAGTATTCATCCTTCTCAGGGCATTTGTAGAGTCACAGAGCATTGACGTGCGTGCACTTGATCTCTCCCCTGTACTGTTCCTTGTGCTGTTTTCAATCAGGCACGGTTATTAAGGTGAGGTAGATCACTGTGGGCTGACTTTTCATATTCCATGGCCAGGCCAGAACCAGGGATCAGGATCAAGCCTGGAGATCAGACAGGTAAAAGGAGAAAGTCAGACAGTAAATGGTAGGAGCTAAAGAATTCTTACAAGAACAGTTTGCAGGATTTCAGATCCTAACAGGCAGCGGTGACCAAGGAAGAGTCCTTTCAGCTCCAGGCTATCACATTTTCTGTGTGTTCTAGCTCCTGCACTGTGGTATCACTGAGGTCTTTGTGGAGGGGATGTAAGATCAGGTTCTACAAACATTTATGATGGTTTCCCTTGCCATAGGAAGCTCACTTTGCCTTCCCCTGGGAGCATTGATAGGGTGGTCTCAATTGTTCTCCTGCCTTGCTTTGTAAGTATTTCTTTACAGATATCTGGGTGGTAACTGTCATGTCTTTGAGAATATTGGCTTGTGTCTGTGCAAAATAACCAGGAAACAATGTTCTGTTGTTTTCATTCACATCTAACAATCCACATTTCTTCCAGTAACTGAAAAGCTGCAGAACAGGACACAGCAAGGTGGGCCTTTTCCTCTTCTTCATCATAGTAGGATGGATCATGGCTACATTTGCAGGTATGCTTGCTACTTTGCCTCAGTTTCGTTTTGCAACTGTTAGCCATGCTGCAGCTGGAAGGAGTTTTCCCAGTAGCCCTCCTCTTACTAGGATCAAGGTTTATTAATATGAAGCTCAAAATTAAATAGTGAAACTATACAATGCCTACTGCTGGGTGCCAGTTTCTGGTGCACAGGACTTTCTCACAGCTGCCTTCTATTCCCTCCCCACTAGGCACTTCTCTCCAACCTCTCCAGATAGCTCCCTCAAACTGTAGCCAGAGCCAGCAGATTGTCTAGAACAGCTGATTTGCCATGCTTTGTTGTACCACACCTCACCTCTTCAGTTTCTACATTTCTCTCTGTGCCAGACAACACCACGCAGCTTCTGGATGCAGAAGAGGACTAATTATAGGAGTAACTGAACTGAAGACTCATTTAAAAGGTCAATATTTTTCTAGGATGTTCAGCATCTCAGAAGAACAGATCAACCACAGTAGAGCCTAATTCCTGCTTTGTAGGTGATCAGATATTGTTAGAGTTTAAGTAGAATTATGTTAGTATGGGTGCTCTTTGGGTCTATAGGAATTTTCCACAAGTCCTCACATGCAGAATTTACCAAATTTCAGCTCCCATCAGTTCTTAGTGGGTACTGAATGCTTAATGCCCTTTGGCAGATGAAACACTCCTGTCTGCCAGCAGATGAATAAAAAGTTCTTCTCAGAAGCCAACACTACATGAATAATTTCTATTAGCATTTCTGAGTCCCCACCACAGAACTTGTGAAAAGGCAGGGGACATAAAACACAGGTAGCTTCCAAGAAGGACACATTTTGCAGTGCAGTTTTTGAATATGAGCACTGTGTTGCATTCTTGTACTCCACACAAATTGCTGAGCAACAATATGCATCCAGCTATCACAGTTTTGGAAAATATCCCATCAGAAACAGGCTCTGGTCCTAACCACCGCGTATCCACCTGACCTAAGCACTCAATATTTAGTTCCAGTCCTCATGCGACTGCTCTGCCTTGGCCATGTAACAAGGTCAGGCAGAGATATTATTCAATAATCAAGAACATTATAGATGACACATTAGTTTCTACAGGTGTGTTCATTCGTTTAGGTATATGCGAAAGATATGTGAGATGTGATATGTGAGAGCAGATACACACATCACTTCTGAGAATAAAGACCTCAAATCCAAACCGCAGTGGTTTCCTGTGTGTTGTCTAACTGAGCCCAGTCTGGGATGAGAAATATCAGTAAGGGTGAAGACCCTGAGATCGTCAAGAAGACCACAGGAGTTCCAGAGCATCTCTTACCACATCAAATCCCACTTCTTGCTTTCTCTTAGACAATTTGATTAATGGCCTAGAAACGCAGGTGACATGAGAGAGAAATAATTGCTTTTTCTCATGATTTTCTGTTTCTGAATGTTGTTTCCAGTCAAGTAAGCAAAAAGGATAGAAGAAAACTACAGACACGAGATCTGCCATTTATGGAAAGGAAAAGACACTTCAGGAGCAACACCTGCAAAATAGATCTAGCAGTAGATAACCTGAGGAGGTCAATACACTATTAGTAGTAACTAATAGCCTATCTGCAGCTAGGAGGTTTAAAAAGAAAGAAAAGCACAGCCTGTACCAACAAGTGCCTATCTACAGTAGGATCTCTGGCTGAACCTGCCAATGAGTCTTGCCTGGTGACATTCTTCCCAAGCACTTTTGTCTTGCAGTTATCAAACAAACACTACAGCAGTTTGGATTTGAGGAGCTGAGCCAAACAGTGCAGTTTGTCGCAGAGGGAGCATATCAGGAAGGAGGAGGTAAAAAACGAGCAAAACCAGAGATTTTGGTAAAAAACCTGAGCAAAACCAAATTAATCTTTTCTATAAAATCACTGGGGAGTTCAGTGTTTACGATAGAGATACATATTTTACTGCCTCCACAAGTGACATTGCTTACCTCATGGTGCTCACAAGTCCCACCTGGAGGATGTCTGCTCCTTCTCTTTCTTATGTCTTGAATATGGATTTTATATACAGAACAAAACATCCTTCCTGATTTCTCCCATTGCCAGTTCCTTTTCTTTCCTTCTTCCCTGTACAAAGCGGAATCCTTCTTATGTCAGCAGTTGCCTGGGAACGCAGTGGAAAATGCTGGTGTTTGCTAGCAAATCCACCAGAGGCTTAGACCCTGGGATGTGTGGTAGAGTATTCAGGCCATACCTCTCTTCTGACGCATGGCTTTGCTCTTATTTCAAGCTTTTTCACCTAGTCTCAGTGTCAGTCCAGCTAATTATTGGAAGAGGTGGAGATACGACCTTTGCACTCATGCATGAAGAAACTCAGTGCCTTGTTTCTTCCTGTAATAGGTAAATAAATTGGGGCAAGCCCACTTGCCATCTGGTGTTGCTCTCTTGGTTTTGGCAGAGGTCTTCCAAGAAGGAAGCCTATGAACAGTTGACTTTACTGACTTCCCACATAAATTTTTCTTGTTTTTTTAATGAGGTCATAACTCAGCTATGTAATTACAGATTGAGCCTAATCCAAGTACTGGATTTTAAACACTGCATAACTAAAGTTAAAAGGCTGCTGGGTGTATAGTTTTAGTTGTGCTCACCAGAGAAGCTGAATTTGAAGCTGGATAGAGACCTACCAAAGGCCAGATGTTACAACTAGGATATTAGGTTCCAACTCAACACTTACAAGGAAATATTTGAACAACAGCTCACTTAATATTTCTTTCACTGCTCTGAAGGTATTCAAGCATTGCCCACAACTTGCATACGTAGAAACAGGAAATTTGTTCAGCAACACAGGTAATTGCTGTGTGGATTATGAAGCAAACCCAACTGTCTTTCTAGCACAGGATGCAATCCCCGAGGTGAACAGTAGAGGGCAGCTCCAGAGGAGGCACTAAAAACCAATGAGCTGATACATTGCTATCCTATGAATGTGACAATTTCCTCTTAGCCGGGTAGTGACCATCTCATGCTCTGAAGCTTGGAGATAAGTAAAGTAGACAGTTAGAGAGGGTCCTGAGCTAGAAAATCTGTCTTTCTCTGGATTTAGAGGCAGAATTTCCCAAAGACCATGACAGTTCAGATCTAGGGTCTTCATCCATGTTTCTGCCTTGTTTGTTATTCAGTTAAATTCAGTTAAACTTATTCAGCCTTTTGCCTTGACATTACCTAGCTGCACTACTTTCTGCAAGCCAAGAAAACATACCTCCCTTAAATGAAAAAAGTGAGGGTTTGGCCTCGACCCACTGAACCAAATGCTGTTGCTAGTTACAATGGTAGAGATGTTGAGTCATCTGTTGAAGCTGAAAGGACTTAATCCAACTTGATTTTTCCTGCTTTCACTGACTGTGGTGTAAGCACAGTCTTTATTAAACCTACGGCAATTATCCTCAGATCCATGCAGTGCTTAGGAACTCTAATCCCATACACTTTTCTCTGTCACCTAAAATGATGAACTCTTACTGGTTTGGCCTTGCCTGCTTCTTTGTTTCATACAAAATAGGAAAAGCTGAAGCTCTCAAAAGTCTGCTTTCCAGAAAGTAATGCCAGATAACCTGAAAAGCTTCTAGTCTCCTCCTGGGAAATCTCAAAAACAGGAGAAGTGTTGGCTAAGATGATAAGCCCTTCAGACCACGAGTTGGCACGTGAACATCCTGTTCAGAATCACTCTCCTGCCTCAAGTAGAAGTGAACACAGCATGCAAAACCACAAATACTGAGTATATCAAGGCAACAGCCATGTCTGATACTGCCAAAAAGATGGCAAGAGCTCCGTTATGACATCCTTGCTCCTTATCAGTAAGGGCTGTTCTCTAACAGTGCTGCTAGGACAGCCCATGTGCCAGAGGGTGGCCAGCAGGAACAGTGAGAAAGCCTCAGACAAGCAGATCTCCTGTACAGCAACTTACACACAGAGGGAGCTTCTTCATGCCCTTCCACCTAAGTGTGTATTTAACAGATGGTCTAATGCAAAGGTAGAGGTACTGAGTACAAGCCAGCACACCACACCCAAGTGGCAGACTTCGCATGTTTGAAGTCTGCCTTAGTACAGAAAAGGATGAATGAGGACTCATTTAAAAAAAAACAAAACAAAACAAAAAACACAAAACCAAAACCAAACAAAACAGTGACATGGTGTTTGACCTAGCAATCAGAATTGTGATTGAACAAGATTGCCAGCTCTGCTGCGGAAGAGGACCAGTAGGAGAAACCAGGGCTCATCTTGCTGGTACCAATATTGTCCAAGGCCGGAAAGAGATTTATTTTAATATAATATTGCTGCCCTCTAGTGCTTTGGAAAAGAATCTGCCCACATTTACTAGCCATAAATAGACATTAGATAAGGGAAGCATGCCATTTCCAGGTATGTACAGGAAAGGATCAAAATAGTCAGCAATATCTATAAAGGCAAAAATTAAAGACAACTCTGAGTGGTTATAAATCCATACAGCCATCATTTCAAAGTAGCTATGTCAGTTTAGAGCATCCCTTGAATCTTGCCCATTTTTGTTTCCAGTATCAACAGACTATCAACAAATAAATCTTCTGCCTTCTCTTTACTGTATCCTGAGACAAAGTCTTTCATCAAGAGACTGGCAGTTGCTGAAGATAAGGTGGCAACGGCCAATAATGTACAACACCTAAAACAGCTCTTGACACTAAAACTGACAGATGGTACTGGGACACTCTAATATATTATAGATATTAAATTATCTTCTGTCTTCAATGATAACTTCAGGTCAGCAGTCAGAACATCCCTCATGGTCTCCAAAATATGTTCCACTCTGCCTTTGCTGCACCTGTTCTGTGGCTAAAGAAAGCTCATTAAAATAAACTAATGTGCAAAATAATCTCTCAAAACCAAAAACAAATGAACAAACACTTAAACCACTCCATTGCTTCTGAATTTAGAAATGATAGCATATGTCTGTGAGAAGCAGCTGAAAATGACTACTTCAGCTACCTTTCACCCCTGCCCTTCCAAAACAATTTATTGTGTACCCATTCAATTAAAAAAATTTGTTGTGTTAGAACTCATCTCACAAAAATTAACACTGGACCTCTCCAGCCTCTGGGAAGATCTGCCAGAAGCAGCAATGCCTTCTTCAGCATCCCCATCTCACTGTATAGGGCAATTGACCTTCCCAGTGTTTGCCAGATAAAGGCATATTCAGACTGGAATTCAGTTCTTCAACTGGTAAAGCTCTTCTGTCTTCAGCAGTGGCAGGAGAATCAGTATCTTAACCATTATTTTGTCCATTTCTCCGGACAACTGCAACATCAACTTTTGCTTTGCAAGGAAACTCTAGCAGTAAGGGAAGGAAACTCAAGCATTGTGGTCAGATCACAGAAACGACACCCTTTCTGAGTTTTGTCTCTAATTTTCTGAGTAGTTATGGACAAATCTCTATAGATGATATTTTCCTTCTGTCTGTACAGTTGACATATATTCTGTCATATATTCTGCACAATAGACACCTCCTTTCAAGATGGCAGTAATTTCTCACAGTCATGAAAAGGCCTGGTTAACCTTTTATTAAGCCTTTTAGACTCTGCTCTCCAGCCAAAACTCAAATGCAGGTGACAACTTCTTGCCCACCTGGAGCTCCTCTTGTGTCTGAGACGGTTTACTACATTACTCTGCACTTCCAGTCATGTCACCTGCCTGTGTCCTTAAGGTATATTTATATCCCTGTATACAGGTACCTGCGTGTATGTGAATAAAGACAAGCCAGTGAGCAGCCCGTCCCTCCCTTCCCCTGTGCGCTGGCTGCACCAGTGACAGCAGCACCTGCGTGAGTGCCTGTGTCTCTGCCCCAGCAGGATCCTGAAGACAAGGCTTCCTTGATGTGCCCATCCTACTTCCCCAGGCCCTCTGCCGAGGCCACTGCTTGTGTCAGCTGTAATGCTTGAACTTGGTTCCTACCACCTATCTGTTTCATGGAGATCACAGACTTGGGGAGGCAACAGCAGTTGAATTTGAATGCCAAAGCTGGTGCAATTAAGAGATTGCTGGTAAACCACAGAAACACACCAGTGTCCTGCAGTAACTGGAACTAATAAGGCTGGGACACTGAGATCTGCATCCAGCCTGCATCTCTTGAGCTGCTGGTTGAAAGCAAACAACTTGTTTTGTTTTTACATGTCAGAGACCTAAATCTATGGACAAATTGCAGACATATAGTTGCAAGCAGGAGGAAATGCAGCCTATGAAATAATGACTGAAACAGCCATTGAATCATGGTCGTTGCCAACAGACCACATGCTGTCCACACAGTGGTAATAGATAAGAGATTTAAAGAAAGTCCCAGGAAATTAATCTATTCAGTTTACCAAAAGAAAGGGGAAGGATGTAGCAGGGAACTGGTCAGAGAAGGATCTTCAGTCACTGCTACTGCACGAAGCTGTCTGTTGCAAGAAGCAAAAACTGAATGCATGCAGAACTAGAAACACACCACATGTCTTTCACAGCAACAGGGATTCACCAGTGAGACAAGTGACTCAAGCACCAGAGTGAACCATATATTTCGGTAAATCATGAGTGGATGTTTTCACAGAAGATAGTTTCCTAGGTCAAGCACCCCTGTATTGAACCTGGAGGGAAATGCTTCAGGGAAATTGAGAGACCTGTGTTACGCTGAGATCAGTCTAAGCAATCATAGCCACATCTTCTGGCCATAAAAACCCATGACTCAGTTAACCTCTAAACTTAACAGTCATGTCTAATTGTGCAATATTTATTCCTGTTTACAGTACAGATAAAGCAAACTAAGCACTTTGCGCTACCATCTCAGTGTGTGCAATTACTTCCTAGATACCATGTAGCTGCTCCTGTGGCAGGAAAAGACAGTTGCTGATTAAAACTTGCTAGTTAGAAACAGGTCTTCTGGCATCTATTCCATGTTCTGCCCTACATGCAACAGAGCAAATAATTCTGAGTGGCCAAGCCTGAAAATGTTGTCTGCTCTCTGGAAGGCTAAAATTAGCATGCTGCAGGTAAACAACTTTTTCACAATCTTTCTATAAAGTAGACACCTCCAGTCAGAGCTGATTTGCTGGATTTCATTGCTTTTGTTCTATTTCCCCACCTGTAAAATGGGAATTGACTGAAAAAAAAAAGGGTAGCTTACTTCATATGGGATGACTGTGAAGTATGTGTGCTTTGTTTCCAGAGGCAGTGAGAATCACAATATTATTGCAAGGGAAGTTTTGAGGTTGGGAAAGGGAATGTCCCAAAAGGAGAAGATTACAGGGGTCAAACTCACCCTGCAAAAATAGGAAAGCATGGGAGGTCAGTGATGAGAACTGGGCTGGCTGCAGAAGGCTAAATCCTCACTGTTACTGATGAACCCAAAGAGTCAGAGACTTCAGCAGGGAAATGCCTGCCCTGTCCCCTCGTTGATAGTCTCTCTCCATCTCAAGGCCTCCTTTTCTCCTTAAGGAGATTTTTTTTTTTAAATCTGCTTGAGGAGAAAACATTAGGTTCTCCCCTATTTGTGACAGTCCTTTAGGACAACCCTTCCCAGTTCATTTCTCGCTAGCACTAATGGTGTTTTACAGTTGGAGTGTCCTCTCCCGCGAGCAGACACCAAGAGGAAGGGCTGAGATGCCAGAGCCTCCTGAGTTACTGACACGACTTTCTGAAGGGGACATCTCCCAGTTTAATCTTCCAGCTGATTGAGAATCACTGCAATTGAAAAAGACAGCAAGGAAGCTCAAGTTGAAGAAACAAGCTAAATTCCCTTGGACTGGCCAGCAGCAACAGCCATCCAGCCAAGACACATGCTATTGGCTGTTAAAACCTGTTAGGCATGGGACAATGCACATCAAACTAATATCTGTCACAAAGCTGAGTGAGTGCATGACCCACTTCAGAGAGAGCTAATTCTTTAATTTCCACTTAGGAGTGATCCTGCAAGCGGACACTGTACCTTAGTATCATGACTTAGGAGATACCTCTGTGCAAGTCATCACTAAAGATGTAGGGGAGGAACCCATGGCCCATGCACAGGAAGATGACTTTCTGGTGGATGGTGACCGATTGAAAAGTGAGCAGGGAGTGTGACAACAACATGTGTACCAGATCCCCTGGAAATACAAGCACTTTACTATTTGCATGTATTTGCTTCCTTTGTGGTGCCAGTGTTACTTTTAACCTCCTTACCTCTTTCTACAGCCTCTCCTGCAGTTGAATCAGACTGCTAATACTGGCCTTCAAAGCAGCAGTCAGTTCCGCAAACCTCACATCAACCCTACTTGTATCCCAGTTCCACAGGCTACAGCAGACAAAACAGATGCAAGAGAACGGTCATCAGCCACTCTTCCCATATTTTGTTTTATAGACAGATACTTGACTATGCAGATAATTATTATATGAAAGATGAGGCAAGAGGACATTCACTGTACACAGGGGAAAGACAAGAGTTAGAGCTGGCATGTTGGATATATTGCATCAGCTTGTTGCAATTTTTACCTTTTGTATTTAAGTTGCACCTTTTTTTTTTTTTTTTTTTTTTTTTGGTGGCTTATGTAATAGTCTCTGATCCCCTGGTTGTATTCCAGTGCTGCAACCCAATTGCATGTCTCAGCTCCTACAGTCATCACTTCTCATGGGTTGCAGTAAAAGGAAGACACACAAGTCTTAAATGTACTTCCTCAATAACAGGATGTGGTCTTACCTTCCACATTTTTGCTGAAACTCTTTAGCTGGGGGGGAGAAAAAGGGAATCAGTCCGCTGTAAAGAGTCTAAAATAATTTTCCATGCTTGTGTTTCATATGAAACAGAAAGGACATATATTTTAGTAGTATTCTTTTTCAAATCACACATGAATGATAGAAATATCTATATTTCCTCAAGGTGCAGGAGCTTCATTTCTCTACACAGCACATTGTGCTTGTTCCTACAAAGTTTTCAAGACATACAGCATTAGATATTGTTTTAAGAAATAAAAGCTAGATGTTCTTGTTCAGTTTTGTTTTATTAGCACAAGAAGCTTTCTTATCTATTCAGAAAGCACACTGCAGGCTGGTGAAGCTAGTACAAGGAATAAATCTTGGGGAAAATAAACCAAGATTGTTAACAAAACTACAACTCTTAAATTTCCCAAACCTCATTTTTGCTTTCATTTTCTCAGTGACTCTCTCAACTTTAAGCAAAGCCCAAGTACTTGAACCTAATCACCTCTAAAAAAACCAGACAAAACTCAGTTGTTTCTAACTAAGGTGGAACATGCCAATTATGCTTAATTGGCCAAATCTAAAGATTCCTCTTAGAAGTTGCCAATTCACCCTTCTTCACAACTTTTATCATTATACAAAATAGCCTCTTCATCACCCACAAAACAGAAAAAACTATCCACAAAAACCAGCAGCCTCAGCAATGAAACAGAAATCGATTATAAGCACTGTAAGGTCTGTATTTGTTGCCATTGTGCTAAGCAAAACATTTGTCTATAGGTATGAATGACATCAAACTCTGCCGGTAGAGCCTGAAACAAACCTTCTTAGTTTTATGTAGAAAATATATAGGTTTATGTAGATGCAAAATTTTCAACTCCTATGAATCAGGCTATCTCATTTCACATGAACTCGGTAAGAAAGTGATAAAAACCAATCAGCTATGTTAAGAAAATGTCCTGCTTCTACCCTCATCCTGATTAGGACATTCACAGTTGTAATGAAAATATTTAACATCTATTTTAATCAGATTAAAAGCAATGTATAAACTTTAAAGATTAAATTTTTATGTCACCAGTGTCATCTATTAAAAATAAGAAGGATTTTAAAGATGTGACTTGCTTATTGCTCGTGATACTATTTTCATTGAATAAGATAAGTGAATTTGTGATTATATTATTTTGACCAGGAGAGTGAAAGCTAATAGAAACATGGATATTGATTCGAAGATTAATTTTAAAATCTTGGAAAAATAAACTTGTAACAAATTTAACCTAGAAGGTTGTCAACTAGACTTTGTCTGCAAGATCAGTCATAACCAAATTTGTTTTGAAAGTCCAAACAGACTATGGGTCAGCTCTGATGCAGAGGGTGGATTTCTTATTTTATCAGTTTCTGAAAGTTCATTGGAAAAAGTATATGTAACAGGAAAGCATCATTAGCTTTACATGCCTCCAAACTCTCTTGGGTATCTGCTTAAACAGCAACGCTATTGGGAATGCGATCTGGAGAAAGGTAGTAGTAGGGAAGCTTCTTATTCTTGTTGCGCTCGGTGATGGCGTTGACAATCTCATCCAGATTCTTGCGGAATTTTGCCATAGCCTCTTTCACTGGCTTCTCCACGAAGTGTTCATCTGGGTACATGCCCAGAAAGAGCTGATTGAAAAACATGAAGAAATCATGCTCTGAGAAAGCAAAGGCTAACCTGTTTCAACATTATGTCATCCAGCAGAACATAACCCAGAGCCTCACAAATGCTACTATTAAAATAGTACTATCAATATTTAAGCTAGCCTACATTGGCACTGCCAATGAAAGATGCTGTGCCATCCTCCCTCCCCCACTGGCTGCTTCTTTCCATGCCTGCATCTTTCTGTAGTGCTGGTTCAGGTGTCTATGTGGCACCTCCTCCACCTGAAGGGAGCGGATCCACTGAAAAATAAGCACTTTTATTCAGGCTAGTGGTCAGTCAGATCAGCTTCCTAAGCCAGATCACTGTGTAGCCACTCAAACATTTGTGCTGCTAAAGAAAAGGACAGCATGGGAGGGGACTGAACAGCCAGGGATGAAAAAGGAAGACAATTGCTTCTTTCAGTGACAGTGGAAGTTTCTGTTGAATTAAAACTGTCCTTCAAAGTTCGACCTGACAGTTGCTTTAGTCAGCTTGAACTCTAAGGATGCCCTGAATACCACATTGCCAATATGCATATTGGCATATTACCTGCTTTAGGCAACTATTTCCCATGACACTACCCATACTACTAGCTTCTCAGCTGAAATCTGCTTTCTTCTTAAAGAGAAACTTAATTTGAAGTACCCTCTGTCTTTCATCTTCTATTTAAGGATTTCAAAACACATCCTCCAGACACAGACCTCGGGTGAGACAACCAAGTACCTACAACCTCATTTTACTTGAGGAAAATGGCTATAGACCATGCTTACAAAACCTCCTGTAGGCTTGTTTTGTTTGCACTCCACACCAGCCAGGCACAAGCCACAGCTGTAGTGCATGTGGCACTGGGGCAGATTTTCCAAAGGGACAGGAAATGGAGACATAGGGGTGCTGTAGCTTCTCCACCAGCTCTGCTGGGGCAAGGAGTGGAGAAAACTGTTGTGCCTCTGCAGTCCCCCTTCCTCCCACACCAGCATCCTTACTCAGCAATGCCATGAATGAGTTTAGAGACATTCATTGTGGCTGAAACATAGCCTTAGAGTGAAAATATGACTTCTCAGTCAGAGCTGGTTTTCATCTGGCAGAACAAGGGCAAACCCACACCACTGATACATCTCCACAGAAAGGCAAATATGGTCAAGTCAAGCACGGAGCAGCACTACAATCTCACGAGTCCATGTCGTCTTATCATGGCCCTTGTGGTCTCACCTACATCTCCACCACCTAGAGAAGGGAGGTTGACTTACTTCATTGTCCTGGAATTGGCTCAAGGCCCAGACAGCTCCAAGATGCCAACAAGAACGTCCCCTGTCCGGCAGACTATCGACAATTTGCTCGATGGTGACTGTCCCCTTTTCTGTCGGAGGAGGGCAGCGCATTGTTGGTGGGGCATTGGGAATCCAGGAACACCAGTCATACTGCACAACAAAGCAAGAGAGCACAGTAGAAAACTACAGTATTTAGGACCACTGCAAAGAAAATAAGGAGTCTTGACACCAGGGAGTTTGCTTCTGTAATATGAACCTCTCAGAAAGAGAAGATACTAACTAAAGGACAGAGAGATACACTAGAGAAGAACTAAAGGATACAAAGAAGTCCCTACTGTCTTTCTCAGGATCTCACAAAGGAAAGAGTTGGTTTGTCTAAATGGGAGTAGTTATTCTGCTAACCACAGGCATGTGCCACACAGCCCAGATTCACCAGCCAGGCTAAGGACGTAGCTATTTCATTAAACAAAGATCTCTTCTGATAATCTGAGGTGACCTCTGATAAAAACCTATAATTGATAAAATCTCCTTTTCTCCAGTTGCTCTTTTCTGCAAAATTTGCTCTAAGAACGTGTCTACAGTACTGTGGTCAGGCAGTAAGAGAGGCAAAGGATGCTAGTGCATCATGGAATACGGCATGTGGATGTGGCCATGGTGAGTGCCAGACTGGGAACTCAGAATCATTTCTGGCCTGCTTCAATATTGTGGGATGGTGATGTCTCATTTTGCCTCGGATATGACCTTGAGTTTTGCCACCATCTGAGATGTTGCCCTTACCATAAATCTTTCTTTTCCAACCACTCTTTCATTACCTTCATACATATCCCTGACCTGCCTGAGGGAAAGTCCCATTTCAGCTGTGTGCCATGCTTACACTGTGCTCTCCAATGCATAGCCATCTCCTCCTACCCTCAGACCTCTCTCTCTGCCATTTTTTCCCATGGCTGAAGACTCTTTTGCTGATGGGCTGAATATCCTCTGAATGCCAAATTGTCCCTCTGATTCTCTGAAGGCTCTCTGCTAAACCCTAACAGCCTGGGCAATATTAAGAGATGGTTTCTCAGTGGTACTTGAACAGACAGAATTTCCTGAGGTGGAGGTTGGGAGACATCTCAATCACTTCTAATGACAGGGTAGGAGTGAATAGTCACAGAAGTCCCTGGTCATGAATGTGACACAGGAATAATATGGGTTCATTTGACACCTGGCTCTAGACCTGATCCAGGGCTCCTGAGCTGCAGGGGTGGACAGAAGGGTCAACATGGAGAGTGATGTGGGATATGTTTGGGAATAATCACCATAGGAAAGATGGTCTCCCTGCTTATCTCTGAGATCATCCATGCCTGAAGCCAGAACATATCCCAGAAAAAAGCTCACAGAATCATAGAATATGTCAAGTTGGAAGGCACCCATAAGGATCATCGAGTCCAACTCCCTGTTCCTCACAGGGCTACCTAAAACTAAACCATATGGCTAAGAGCATCATCCAGATCCTCCTTGAACTCTGATGGGCTTGGCACTGTGACCACTTCATCCCTTTGTACTCGGCACTGGTGAGGCTGCACCTTGAATACTGTGTTCAGTTTTGGGGCCCTCACTACAAGAAGGACATCGAGCTGCTAAAGCGTGTCCAGAGAAGAGCAACAAAGTTGATGAAGGGCCTGGAGAAAAAGTCTTACAAGGAGAGGCTCAGGGAGCTGGGGTTGTTTAGTCTGGAGAAACGGAGGCTGAGGGGAGACCTTATCGCCCTCTACAACTACCTGAAAGGAGGTTGTAGTGAGGTGGGGGTTGGTCTCTTCTCCCCAGTAACTACCGACAGGATAAGAGGAAACGGTCTCAAGTTGTGCCAGGGGAGGTTCAGGTTGGGCATTAGGAAGAACTTCTTTACTGTAAGAGTTAGGCATTGGAACAGGCTCCCCAGGGAGGTGGTGGAGTCACCATCCCTGGAGGTGTTCAAAAAACGTTTAGATGTGGCGGTTGAGACATGGTTTAGTGGGTTTAGCAGGCATGGTGGCATTGGGTGTACAGTTGGACTTGATGATCTTTGAGGTCTCTAACAACCATAATTATTCTATGATTCTGTGATTCCCTGGGGAGCCTGTTCAAGTGACTGACCACTCACTCAGTGAAAAAGCTCTGTGCAATACAGACTGACAAAGAGATTTACTTCTGGCTGTGAAGTCTGCTTTCCAAAATGCCTTGATGTTGGAAGAAACAGCATTTGAAAGGCAGGCTGTTACTGTAGTTTCAGGATAGATATATATCAGTAAAGGCAGGCAGGGATAACACAGGCTATCAGTATGTGACACAATAAACATCATAGAGGAAGCTGAAAATTGCCAGTTGGCTCGCTAACTCTAGAAATGAGCAGCAATGCCTTTTCCATACATTGGGAATATTAAGCACATTGGTGCTTTTTAAAACTTCACCATACATGACCAAAGCCTAGATCCTCACAGGTGTACTGCTTCAAATTTCTATGTATGTCAGTTGGAGTTAAGTATCTAGATATCATTGAAGATCTGGACTCCTGTCCCACTGACTTCAATCAGACTTTACCTTACAGAGGCTTGTCTGTGCTGCTGTAGAAAATAGAAGTGGAGGTCCTGCAGACATGCAAGGCAGTTTTCAACTAGTTAACTCAGGACCCTTGGTAAATGCTCCATTAGGCCAGCTAGATCTCTGTACTCCTGGGACTGAGCTGTTGGAAACAGTCAACTGCACCAACTCAAAGACAGATGGCACATGCGGCTACATGAACTGCAGTCACAGCACTGAGCTGCGCTGCACATGTTCCTTAAGCCACATCTGAAAATGAGATGTATGCTGCTTCAGCTGCCAAATTAGCACAGCTTACAACAGCAACCTACAGTAGCCACCTGTGCATGCACTTACAGCAAATGCAAAGTAAAGCCACTTAGCATAATTCGTTGAATTTCACTGCAGAATGTGCCACAGACCACCAGCACATATCATATCCAGGCAGTTCAGGTGGTGTCTGGAAAGCAGACTATGCACCTGAACCCTTCAGCATTTCTGAAAGGGGTCTTGGCAACCCATTTCAATGCTTAAAAAAAAAATTGTTCCCCATAATAAAATCATTAAAACTAAAATATACAAGTTAGAACCCCTAAATTTGAGCTTTGATAATATTTAAGACTCAAAATGCCTTTCTCAGCTTCCAAAATACTTCAGTTTCCACAGGCTTCATGGGTATTTGCAGATGGCTCTGTAGTTATTTCGACCAGAAAGAGTAATGTAATGTCTGTACATCTACTAAAAAACATTTCTCAGACCTTGCCCTAGCAGGTGCACCTCCCAGCCCAGAAAGAAGAACAATCTTCCCAGAAATTCCTACCTGACCAAAATTCACAGCTGCATGCTGGGCCGATGTGGTGAATATTATTACTGTGAGATATTCTGCTAGCTTCTCTCGTGTCCTGATCATCTTAGGAAACCCTAATGAGGAAGAAGAAAAGCTTAAGTAATCCAGCTATGAAGTAACCCAGTTACCCAGTAGTAATTAGCTACTCAAAAGGCATGAGTTAGAGGACCATGCAGCAGTCCCTGAAGAGCAGGGCATTCTCTTTGTGAATCTTGCTGTGTGGTCTAACAGGAGCTCCTCAACCTCTCTGTCTCTTGGCTGGCTGGCTGTAAAAACAGAGTGATCCTGCCTTACCTCATAGAGGTTTGTGAGGCATCACCACTGCTTGCAAAGCATGTGGCATTCCTTAAGGGAAAGGCAAAGTATAGTTACACATTTAAAAAACACTGTATCCCTATCCTCTCACCTAACTACCCTGCAACTTCCAGCAAGGAACCCAGAAAGTCCACAGGGCAAGGGCCTCAGATGCTCCCTTTTTCTTCAGTCTGCAGTGCAAGCAGTGAAGGTTCATACTGAGGAGCAAATGCCCATGTGCTTGTATTTATAAAGGTCTGAGGCTCAGAGATCAAGTGCACTGAGAGAAAGAGTGCAGGAGAGCTTATTTACTGAAACAGGAAGTGAGGAAATGAGAAATTCTGAAAGAGAAGCAACAGAATGAGGACAGAAATAGTTGCCTCAAGCTGTCTTTGAAGGGGAATAATCAAATGGAGCTATACAAAGAAAGAAAAGAATAGTGAAGGACTAGGGAAATATTTTGCTATCAAAGCACCCCCAAGCCTGTATCTCTCCTACCCCCACTACATCACAGTCCTATGCTGTACTCCCAGTCCAATGTGACCACAGGTCCCAGGATACCTAGAGATCTGTCAGCACCCTGAGGCAAGCTGCCTCTGCTCAGGCTGCCTGTGCCAGCTGCTTCACATCTCCACCACCAACCTGATGCAGATGTGAACTCAACTTGAGAGGGGGAAGAGGCACATGGTAACTCTGGCCAGCCACCAAGCCCAAAGAGGACCACCTGAACTGCCTGGATATGATATGTGCTGGTGGTCTGTGGCACATTCTGCAGTGAAATTCAACGAATTATGCTAAGTGGCTTTACTTTGCATTTGCTGTAAGTGCATGCACAGGTGGCTACTGTAGGTTGCTGTTGTAAGCTGTGCTAATTTGGCAGCTGAAGCAGCATACATCTCATTTTCAGATGTGGCTTAAGGAACATGTGCAGCGCAGCTCAGTGCTGTGACTGCAGTTCATGTAGCCGCATGCACCATCCCCTCCTGTGTCCTGCTATCCTAAGCACACTGTGCTGATCTTTAAAGGGGTTTGGCATGCTCCCAGTCAGAGTAGCCCTCCAAGGACAGGAATGGAGACTGGAGGAGGAACCCTGGGCGCAACAGCCTCCCTCAATTGTCCTCCTTCCATTCTTTACAGACCTAGCCAAGTCTCCCTGCTCTCTGCCCCAGCCCTTGGAGTGGCAGCAGTGCAGACAGGGATGCTTCAGGCCTGGCAGGTTTCCCACCTGTACCGGCAGTCCTGCCACCAGTGGTGCTTGTAGCATCCCACCCCAGCTGTAGCCCTGGAAAGGTTCAGTACTTGTCCCATATCAAAATACTTAGGTCAAGCATGAAGTTCCTGCTAGCAGGCCATTTGTAAGCTTTTCCTAAGAGACAACTACACAAACAAAAATGATAGTAACTAGGTGTCCCCCAGTCCTTTGCTTCTCCAGGCAGGTAGAGCCCAGGAGGCTGTTATACACCACTGCATACTTGTAGTGAGTGGAAACATCACAGTTTTGCCTGGAGGTCTCACACACAAACATGTATGCATGCAATGCCAAAGCCATCTGCCCCAGATCACCAGCCAATACGTGTTTCCACATGTAAATAAGCCAGGACAGTATGAAAAATTCCCACCCACCTGTATAAATTCCTGGAAACCTGCTTAGACAAAATCTGAGTGGAAGAAAAAACATGTTTAGGGAAAGGCAGGAGAGTGTTAACTCAGGTAGGAGAATAGAGTCGTGTTATGGGTGAGAGCTCCCACAGCCAAGTAATGATTTGCAAGAAATGAGAGGCAGTGTTAGGAGACAAAGCAAAGGAAAATATTTCTTGGAAAGAATTATGAGTATCTTCTCTTGAAGGGAGCAGAACAGCTCAACAATGACACAGATGCTGAACAAATGCAAAGTTCTTGTTTGGTTCAAGGTTTGGAGGAGAGGATTCAAGGGGGTCTCACTGCTCCTTGTGATTTCTATCAGTCTGCCTGGTGGTTCCAACAGTACATACAGACAGCCCCTACCCTAATGCTTAAAGCACGAGCAGACAAGATCAAAGGACCAAACCCCAGTGTACAGAGAGATTACATGACCTGCCTAAGCTCATGGTGACAATCTGTGGCAAAGGAAGGACCTGTCTCCTGAGGGAGGTAGGGTCTGGAGGGAGGTATGGATGAGACCATCCATAAAACTGAGCATCTTTGGGCCAAGAAGGGAGAGAGTCTCCAACAGTTCAAGGCATGCTGTGCATGCAGCATTGCTGTCAGCAGGGACTTGACAAGCTGCAGACCTGGTTGGGCTATCATACCTTACCTGAGGCCTTCACACCCCTCATCCCGTAGACGTAAATGTCTTTGACGAAGGCCTGGAGCTCCACATCCTCACACACCACCTCATCACTCTCATAGTAGATGTGGATCACATCCTCTGCAAAACTGCAGACACACGAA
This sequence comes from Cariama cristata, assembly GCF_000690535.1. Lineage (NCBI taxonomy): Eukaryota > Metazoa > Chordata > Aves > Cariamiformes > Cariamidae > Cariama > Cariama cristata. The sequence continues at coordinate 25,340 of NW_009618269.1, read as the reverse complement.
CAAATGAACAAGACGAAATCAAAAGGAGAAAGCAAGCCTGCCATTCCCTAAAGACCTTCTACTGACCTTGCAGAGGAGGCAGATGCTGCACGGGGAAAGAGAGAAGGGCAAGAACAGGTCTCAACACTCTCCTACCTCCTTCCCACAAGGAGTGGGAATGCACAGAGGCAACTTTAACTCATTTCTGACTGCAGCATCACTTTTGTCCCCCAACAAAAAGATGCTGGACCACACTGCATCCTCTGAACAGTCCTGTGCACTTTATTCTATTACTTGAAGCTTTGATTCTGCCTAAACCTCTGTCATTGCATCTACATCCTTTTCTTCACTTAATACAGACTCCTTCTGGCATACCCACATGGCTCTCACACTGGGAACAGGGGTTCCCAAAGTGTGATACCAGCACTATGCCCTGTATGTGGGATACTCCAAAGCTGCTCCTGGCTACCATTCAAATAGTTCATCCCCTCCTACCAGACATCCTTTTCTTAAAACCCAAGTGGCACACTCGAAAGCAGGGGTGGCCCAAGAAACTTCTTTTGGGGAGAAAAGATCTAGAGCTTTTTCCTACACCCACTGCATACAGCAGACACCTCCTCTCTGTTCAGTTCCTCTTCTCAAAATCCCTCTTTCTATAAAAACTTCCCAGGCTAACTCACCTCAGAAAGGCTCTTAAAAGACTAAAATAACAGAAATAGTTCTGAAAGCACTAAAAATAGGCAAGTCTGATTTCCTGAAGACTTGCATTTCATGACTGAATGACTGGTTAACTGAGCTATGCTGAGATATACTGTTAGCTCTGCAGGTACCTATAATCTCTTGGTAAATACTTTGACAACCCACAGGGTGAAATATTTGAGTGTAGAAGCTGACTGATGGGATTAAGAATCATTACCCAATACAGATTTCTCCCCTAACAAGCTATAAATTTATTGCAATTTGGAGACCTTTACAAATCTGTCAATGTGGTTTCTATTAGCCAACCAAGACAAGAGTTGTTATTGAGGCAGATAAACTCTTGTTGTTTATGCAGTTGTTTAAGTAATTTTGGCTTCCAGAGGAAGCCAAAGGAGAAGAAAAATCCTGCAACATGCAGAGATAAAGCTGCTCTGCATGAGCTCTGCCTCCTGGCACCTGTGCCAAATGCATACAGAAGGTAATCTTCTCTTGCATACAGCAGTATTTTAGACCCCCTTCCGTGCAAATATAAATTAGTACAGAAAGTGTGGATGAGGCCTTTTGAGTTGGAATATCTATCTGAAATAAGAAGCTGAGTATTAGAGAAAGGGTTTAAAAATTTGCCATGTAAGTCTCATTGTTTCTATAGGGACAACCTTACCAGCTCTCTTAAGTCTAGGCCATCTATCACATCTGATGCAATGCTGGGGATAGAAGTTACTTCATCAAGAGTGGAGACTGAGACCACTGTGGAGTGTAGGAGATTCATGGTGACTAGACACATGTATGACCGTGGGTTCGTGGGTCAGGATATCACACACTTAAAAGGGTAGTGCCCACGCCATTTATAAACCAAATTATTCACTTACGAAGAATCTCTCAGCCAAGTTTGCAGCAGTGTAACATCTTCCTCCAGCTAGGTTAACATTGACAAACAGTCAAACTAAATTGAGTTGACCAAGTACTATCTGGTATTTGAAAAGGCATCTCTCAGTCAGCAAAGAAAGCACAGGAAAGAGAAGAGGGACAAAAATGGACTACATCAAGAAAACAACCACAGAAAAGTTATGACTTCCTTTTCTCTCAAATGGGCAGTAACAATTGCAGGAAATATTGCAAGATAACCCCTTGCCAAAACACAGAGAGAACACAGGAGACAAAGATGTACACAACACTTTAAACATTATGCTTGCACTATAAACCCCCTACTTTGTGTACAAAAAAGACGTGATTTTTAATGAACATGTTTTCAAAAGCCATGTGACCAGAAATAGCTGCGTATTTAGCAAGCAACTTATGCCATGCAAAAATACATTGTTTGTTAAATGAAATGCCATTGTAGAATAAAAAACATGTGAATCATTCCGTTCTGAGGCAGTGTTTCATATCTGAAAAGCAGCCATATTTGTGTGGCTGAGCAGATTTGCAGTACCACTCCTGACTCAGAATTGCTGCCTTTCCTGATAAAACTTGGCCCTTGCAATTTTAAGGTCTTTTAAGAAAGGTTTTGCTCAAATCAGTTAATGCCTAATTTATTGAGTTTCAAAACACAACTTTCATGCAAGCCAAGTTTACATTTCCACTCTACAAGAACCTTGATGAGCTCATGTGGTTGGCTCAGAGAGCTGGGTTCTCTCTTGGTTTGTGCACAGCTGAAAAAAAAAGCTAATTAAATTCCCTTTGCAGGGCTAAATTCCAACTGACTAAACTCTGTGAAATCCTATAGAAGAGTACATACTTATAAAGGGGCCTCTGAAATACAGGATGCAAGAAAACAGGGTTGAAAAAAGCAGGAATTAACAGACTTTCAAGGGTGTGTGCTTGACTATATGTTTTTCCTCAGATGCAATATGCTGGATGGAAAAGGCACCACATGACTAAACAGCCCAGGTGTTGTTCACAAGGCTGTGATGAAGAGCAAAGTGCGCAGAGAGAAATTGAAGTCGGGCCTCTGTGACAGTGACTTTATTAGCCATTTCTAGAACTACGGTCTCTTACTTCTTTATAGCCTCCCAGACTTTAATGCCATCATCACGGTAATAGTAGTAGGGGATATCCTCTTTGCTGTCCATCCCTTTAGCTTTGATCTCCTCAGGGAAGCAGAGGGAACTATAAGTCAGATCCTTCATTGCTTTCTGCACCATTTGTACATGTCCTCCTCCACCTGTAGCATTTGCCTGCGGGAAGAATGGCAAGACAGGAACAGTAAGAGATTGTGTTCACTTTGTGCTGAGACTGGCCTTCCAAATTCTCAGGAAATGGTATTCAAAATGCTGGTGAATATGTTTTTCAAGGAGGAAACCACATCTCCACACAAACTAGTACCAAACTGCAGAGGTCTACTGCAACTGTGCATTTTGACTTCACAGATTTCACAACTCTTCCATGAATCACTGTTAATACCCACATTTTCTCCGTAGGTACAGCACCTGCTTACAATGGAATACAGTAATAAAAGCACATCAACATTCAAGTATTGAACTCAAAGCACTTTCTGCCAGTCCTATGGTCCAGAACCGGCATGTATGTGAGGGAAGGCAGCCAGGAGTGTGTTAGAACAGGGCTTTTGCTAAACCACCCACTGCTACTACACCGTGATTTAAGAGAAAGTGTTTGGGGTTGCAGGATACCATTGGCTACCCTGGAATTTAAGTTAGGAGATCAATCCTGCTGGGTGGCTACTGATGAGGATTGGTCAGGGTTTCAATGTACATTACATCTGGAAAACACAGCATGTCCACAACAAACAGCACTGCAAAACTCTTTAAATAATCACTGCACAAAAGCTCCCAAATGTTGCTTTGCTAGCATATGATGCTAGTGTTGTAGCAGTAGTCAGCTTACACTTACTGTCGTCTGGCTGGTTGTTCATCTACATTGGGACCAACAAATTGTGGAACTCCGGGATCCCTACTGGCAGGTCTTAAGCCAGCACACACTTCCTACATGCACAGGGTATGGGCATTATGCTTCTGTTCAAAGCCATGGGAGTGCCTGCTAGGTCTCCACAGTCAGCAGTGGAGTACAGAAGACAAGGAAGGTGCCTGGATTTAACCTCTCTTTTCTCCTTGGGTGAGAAACTCTGGAGCACGGAAGCTATTTTTGGTCTGGTGCCAGAGGTGTAAGGCAGACAGAGTTGACTTGAAACAAAAGCTCCCTCTTTGGAAGGACTTCTGAAACTTCCCCAAACTTCCCATTTGCTGCTAGCATGTTGTCACAGAGACTGCTGCGTTGCAGTTCCTAGATGCAGCATGCCATTTCTCGGAGGGCCAAGGGAGGAAGAGCTGGGTACATGTTGAATGCCAGTGCAGTCAGATTTAGATGTTCAGATCTGACCTGAGAGTTGCACTGCAGTCCATGATGTATGGCTATGTTTCACTGACTCAGACGAAGCTGAGTTTTAATCCTAGCAGATCTGCAGATCTGCTGTTTATGGCAATTCAAGAAGACAGGCTAGAATCTACACTCGCTATTTGTGGGCTTAGAAATCTATCTTATCTACATCTCTTTCTGTGATGGAAATTTCCTTTTGCAATCACAAATTCTTTTGCTCACCACTCTGTCCCAAGATGAATAACTTAGTATTTAAAAGAAATTTGGGACTTAACTGTGCACATACATGTGCAGGGATGTACGTGCATATTATGCCACCTTGCACTCCTATACTTATACCCCAAAGCCACATCAGCTACGAGTAAGTGAGCTACTGACTCACTACTGACATTGGCCAGTTCTGAACTGGCATCAGTTCTCTGTGCCTGTTTCTCAGGTGATATTAGTTATGTTTGCTCTTTAGTAGAAACGTCAAGAAACAAGGAAATACATGATGGTGAAAGGATAAAAACGCATATGGAACCATGAAGAATAATGAAGATTTGCAAAGGGGATAACTTACCTTGTCAAAAAGGCCACATTCACAGATAAGCTGTTCTCTGGCTTTGGTATTGATGGCTATTGTGAACCGCATGTGTGGCACCAAGAGCTGTGAAATGGGACAAACAACGAAAGAAGGCAAATTATCTGACTGAATTCAACAGCAACCGAAGTCTTGGATGTCCTGGTGGCTTAGCTGTACGTTGCCTTGCAGGACAGCCAGCCAAACTGTCTCAGCTGAGCTATCACCAGGACTTCCTTTTGGTTTGTCAAACTAATGTGGTAACCTCCCTGACCCACATACATCCCTTGATGCAAGAACAAACCTTGAAGAGGGGATGTACAGCAGGCAGCTGCCGGAACATAGCTATGCTGAACACCTCTGAGACTAAGTGTGTCCGTAAGAGATGGGTCACTGTTTGGTGGATGTGGAAATCAGATGAGCGAACCCAAATTTTAGCTAGCAGCCAGTCATATGTAGCATCTGAAGGAAGGAATATGGGATTGTCTGGCCCAGGCTTTTGACCAAGCTGAAAGATATAAAAAGAATATGAACCTCCAAGTCATTCATGTTTAAGATCAGACAACAAGCAATGTCCATTTAAAGACCCTGACAGTAAGCCTACCTGGATTGCAATGGGTACAATTTTATTCTCCAGATTCTTATACAGCAGACAGATGGGTGCAGCCAAGTACTGTATTGTGCATGGATCTGTTTTATTGGCATCCACACCATCCAGCAGCTCGTAGTCCACAATGAAAATGTTTCCTTGCTGGAGGAGAGGGGAAAAAAAAAAAAAGCACATGATGTGTTTTAACACAGTGCAAGCAGCAAGGCTCAAAATAGATGTTGGGAAGTCTTGGCCAGAGGCTGGCTTGTGCCGTGTGGTTACAAGTGGCCACTGGCCCCAGTCTTGCTCATGGTGGCTCATGGATGATGCCATTGAGACAGCAAGCACCTTTACACAAGCTACCTAACTTGTGTCTGCTGAGTCTGATAGTGTGCCTTTC
>NW_009618269.1:16816-19747 GCF_000690535.1 Cariama cristata | reverse complement strand
TATTTGGCATTCCTGCAGTGACATTAAGATGCAAACAATTTTCACACTGCCAGCTGAAGAGACCCCTGTGCCTGTTGTACAAATAAAAGCAAGGGACTACCTTTGCCAATGCTTCTTCAGCATGTTAGTTCAGCTCCGCGGGTAACAACAGGGTAAGACCCTACTCGGAAAGGGAGAGGCACTTTTCTCTTCTGAGGTAGTTGGTCAATCCCTAACCTTTCAGAGAAAACCACTGAAGATGAACCCTTCACCTCCTGGTGACATCTCTTTAGCTGGACCTGGAGAACAGTATGGCCTGCAGCTCCAGGATAGCAGGAGAAAACAGTTAACGGAACTGTTGCCAATCTGCAGAGACAATGAGCTTTGCCATGACCAACCATACAGCTTGTAGAGAAGAGATGTGACTGAAGGCAATTAGAACAGGGTTTGGAGGTTACAGGATATGAGAAGGAACAGATGGAGTCCAACTTGATGCAGAGCCGTACCTTCACTTCCTCCTCCAGGGTCAGGTTCCTCTCCAGACTGCATTCTACCATATCCATAGTCACAGGCAACTTCTTGGGTATCTCTGTGCATCTACGGATCAGCACAGGATTGCATCCATTCAGGAACTGGTAGCCAAACATAAAATCTTCCTTCCAGTGCTGCATCACATATTCTAAAGGAAAAACAAGCCTGCAGCATCAATACCTGTACTACATCAATATCCTACTGCATTGCAGGATTCCTCCTTTTCTCCCCACCTTTTGTTATACTGCACTGCAACTTTGACTAAAGAAAGTAGCAAGAAAAAGATTCAAAAGGTGCCATGGAATTTTAAGAAAAATCACTTCAGTTAAATGGACAATGTAATCTTTGCTTTTCACTTTGAGAAGAATTAAATTTATAATAATTTGTTTCTCCATATAAAGAAGCAATGAGGAGTAAAATATTCCACTCCTATGAAAAATACTCTATCTGCAGACTACCTTCTCAGATCTTTCATGATATTTCTAAATCTCACTCTTCAAATCCTCAGGGTGAGTCCAAAAAAGATGGCACAGGAAGGGGAAGGGAAATACAGAGCAACATGGGTAGGGAAATGATGGCAGTGGCTGGAGCAGTTCTCTTAGCTGGAGCTGGGTGAGGAACACCTGGGCAAGGGTTTTGACTGTGACTCAGTAAAACTGCTCATTCATTGTTTGCTTGTTTAACTTTTTTTTCCCTCTGTTTATTTTTTAATTACTAATATAAACCCAGATTAACATCTCTTAATAAAATGCTAGTTATGTGTACTCCATCTCTTTACTATTACATATGTAGTACCACTGGATGTTTTTCACAATTGCGGTGTCCTGTTTCATAAAGTCATGTCACCACTTCAGCCTACAAGTTCAGAGCCAGAAAAAAAGTAATTAATGTGAAAAATCCCATTGGTGTCTTTAGGGGAAAAATGAAGCAAGTAAAGTGTTCCACTAGTGCCTATTTTCAGGTAAGGCAGAACTTTTTCTGAAAGTAATTTATTTTTCTACAAAGGGTGAAAGAGTGAAAAGAAGGAATGCTGCCATAATTTTAAAAAATGGTCTCAAAACTCACAATGCTTTCTAACAGAGCAGAAAAAAGTTAAGTTTACTTAAAGCTGACATTTACATCATCTCTGTCAATTACATAATCAGTCTAGAGCTGTATCTGATGTCTACACCAAGCAAAAAGTGACTCATCATCTTGAACAGAAACTGCATGATGGAAAAATGCCTTGAACTACCTTCTCCATTAGCTCTGTTTCTGCCAAGGCTTGAAAATAAGCAGATTCAGAGTTGCATTAACATAACAGAGACCAATGCTTAACATTTAAAAATCACAGAATTGGAGCTTTCCTCATAAGTATGGAAATGTTATCAATGAAATTTATCATAGATCATATCTGATTCTTGTGTTAAAAGTACTTTAGGAAGCAATCTTATTAAATGTAACAAATTGCTGTAATTAGTTTTTAATGGCTTTGGCCACCTTGTGTGCTTTATTTTATACTCAAGACTGCAGAAATTACTCTTATTTCTGTTGACTGGTCCTTAGGCAGCCTGAAGAGGAGCAAAACTTCAGAGCAGGAGGGAAAAGTATTTTCCTTTGCAGAGTCTGAACAGGCTATTCATACACATTTGAGGAGCCAATTTATAGTATCTGTGATCTATTATATCCAATAATACAATAAAATAAAGTAAAATAATGTAACCATGGGTGATAGTAGAAGGTTGGCTCTGGCTCAGAAATCAGAGGCTTCCCACCCCTGTTTTACAGAAATGACACCAGGAACTTCAAAACCCATGTCTGTCTGCAATTCTTTTTACTAGGTTTTCAAGTAACTGCTAGGATTTCCATATTGAAAAGGGTTAAAGAAGCGTTTTGTCTTTGATATGTTAATACTACATCAATGGTGTTTTTAACAGTATGAAAGATACTGCAGAAACTGAATGTCCCTGAATATGAAAGTGAAACTCACACTCTTAGAGAGGGATTTTTGTCTTCTAATAAGAAGATGTGAGTATGAAATGACAAGCACAGCAGGACATTTAATGCAGTATGTACAACTAATTCTGACATATTTTTGAAAAGAGACGACATTTTGGATAAATGCCACAAGCTTTTTCAGGTCTAGCTCACACTAATTTCCAATAAGAACCACAGTTCCTCACATTGTGGTCTGACAGCCCATCCTGGCTGCAGTAGGACCAGGTGAAGAAGTTACAGCTCCCAGGTCATTCCCAGCTCTTTGCAATCCATCCCCAGATCTGTTGGCCTAACTGTCAAAATGATCCCATTCTGTCAAAAAGATCCCTGTTGGGAAAAATTTACCACTGAAAAGCACTTGAGCTGCCCCATGTCAATGACACAAATGGCCCACGAGAACTGACTGAGGGGAGCTACGAGTGAGTTTATGGCAGCAGAATTGAG
>NW_009618269.1:0-16801 GCF_000690535.1 Cariama cristata | reverse complement strand
TAGGGACAGGGTCGAGAAGCTGGGACTATTAGGAGCGGTGCAACCAGGACTGAGCACATGGATGGGACGTTAGGTCTGTGAAAGAGGCAAGTGGGGTCACCCTCGTACTTGCCTTTAGCAGAGAACATTTCCAAACATGCCTCTCTGGAGATTTTCCATGTATTTAGAAGGCTGAAGTGGGACATACATGATCAAACTTTCAAAAATGCCTTAACAGCTAATATGCTCTGAAAAGCACTCCCACTAAGCTATCTCTAGGTTTTGATGAAAAATACTTATGAAAATGTATCCTATGGGACTTGCACATATCTGAAAATACATTTCTAAAAGCCAAAAGGGACTATGATGCCCAAATGGCGTGACCTCCAGTATAGCTCAGGACGGAGAAGGTCACTGAGCAGTTCCAAATAATTTTAGTTTGTGTGAGATCATAGCTTTGCATTTTGGTCTTGTGGGCTGCTGGTGTGATCAGTAGTCTGAGATTACAGTTTATTTACGAAAAACCATGGAGGAGCAGAAGTGCAGGTCAGCCACTTCCATCCTAATCAGATATGTACAAGACAACTAATTAGTCATTCTATGATGCAAACGCTGACAAACCCACCAGAGATTGTGTTGCTGATTCTGACAAAGATCCTCTCAAAATCTGCAAAATCACTCCAGGAGGACTGGAACATGTGCATGAAACGGTTGACATAAAGATTCTCCATCCTGAAAATAAAACAAAACAAAACATCTCTGAAAAAAAATAATCTCCAGCTTCCTCAATATCCTTCCCCATTCTTTTCCTCCCTTTTATATACCTACACACAATACATTTTTCAGTGGTGGAATGTGAGATTCATCACTCTGCAGAATTTAATTTGCTGGCTGTACCTTTACACACAAGCCTGAAAGGCATCTTGAGGGCCCTGTCCCTGCTACTACATTTACTGAACTCCATTCTGGAGTTGTTCTTGGCAGCGTAGAATGGCAGTGATTTAAGACTTATGTCATATAAAAACTATAGCCAGAAAAACTAGTGCTTCACACATTGTCAGTAGTTAGCATCAGTTGAGAGTGCTAAGATCATTATTAGTGCCAGTTCAGAAAGGGGTATGGTAACACAAAGAGATTGAGTGATTTGCACAAACTCAGAGCAAACACAACCCAGGGTCAGTCCAGGCAGTATTCCTAAACAGAGAAGAGTTCCTGTAAATATCTTTGTGACCAAGGCCAGATTGGATCCCTACAGCATGAGGCCTGATTTTTTGAGAGTTTTCTATTTACTTGAGCTGCTCGTTAAGCTTGACACTCATCTCTAACCTGCACTTGGTTGCGGACATCACATGAACATGGGGTGCTAGAAGCCAGAAACCTCTGACTTAAAGTGCTAATTCAGTAAAGTATTATGTCTACAATACGGTCAAGCAAGTTCACCTCGTATGAGGTGACAAGTCCTAAATTGTTACATAAATGCTAAACTGTTGTTATTGCATATAAATCATTTATTTTGACTAGAAAGCAAATAATCAATTTGAAAAAGAAAACTGGCTTTCCACTAACGCTTCAAATGCACAAAGAAAAGCACACACATTGCACAAAGATAAGCAGGGCAGATATCAGAGTAAAGAAAGGTCACAGTGCTGCAGGAAATCCTCCCAAATACAATTTGAGGGAAGAAGAATCCCAGAAAGGATGATTAAGTAAACTTAGACTGAGGCACCTTAAAAAGAACTGGATTAGAAGTGGCTGAAGAAGACCAGAAGCCTGGAAAAACAGCAAGTGGTAATCTGGAGGTGGGCTCTAGACCAGCATGACCATAACCCAGACCAAGGAGCTGCTTCTGCACCGAGTTCAGACAGGGTGCATGTAGAATGGACTGTTTCTGCTGCTGCAGATGGCAGTCAAGGTTAAGAGGTGCCTGGAGGCATGTTAGGAAGTAAAACTCAGGCAACTGTCTAGCCTGGAACAGGAGATGACCTCTCCAGAGATCTCTTCACACCTGACAGGGGCATGGAATGATCGTACAAAGATGAAAGGGAGGGTAACTACTGGGCAGGACTTTCTGGATGGATACTAGGTGTCAGAATCAGATGAACTTCAAAAGGAAGCATGATCATGACCAGAAGTTTAAATGATTTCAAGCTGTGTAACTCAGTAGCTTGAGAGGAGTCACTTGAGACTGTCTCATTTGAGAGTTTCTACTAAAGGTGCTGGAGAGCCTCTGCCCTCCTTCGAACTGCTCTGAGATTAGGAAACACTAAACATATGAACCAGTAGTACTGCTCCTCTCCTGCTCAGGGTGCTCTTCCTACCTGGGGCTATTAGCTTAATCAAACGAAGCAGTAGGCACAGCACCTGGGATCTAGTCACAAACCTGCTGTGGTTTGACCCACTGAATGCCAGACGTACATTCATTCTCAGATGTTTCAAAGATTACATCCTAAAGGAAGCAGTCTTTCACATTTCCTATCTCAGAACAAACTTCCAAAGGACTTAGGAAATAAAAATCAGTTTTCCTCAAGAAAGTACTTCTTGGATGCCTCTGGCACATACTAGAAACCAGAGCATGGGAAAAATGGCAGAGTTGCTTGTAGAACTTAATCTGCCCAAATGCAACACTGGTCCAAAATAGCTATACAAGCCTGCGTTTCTGGCACAGAATCCAGGGTGAGAGTTTCCATTTGCTAGATAGCATAGGTCACATCAGCACCAGAAACCTTCAGGATTATCCCCACCTACACACAATTAACCCTGTAAACTTACAGAATTATTCACTACCAAGAACATCTAAAGATCCAACTGTGCAACAGCAGAAGGAATCTCTGAGGCATATCTTCCTCTTTCTAAGTTAAGTTTTGCAAGCACTTTCCCCTCCCCTCTTCCACTACTCCCTAAGTCTCATGTAACTCTCACAGCTCTCACATTTTTCCTTAAACGTCCTCTCTGCCCACTGCTACACCTTGCAACTCTACACCTACCCTTGGATTTCCAAACACACCTCCCTGTCTTCCTTCCTACTGCACTCAAACTGAAGAAAGATCCCATGCCTTCCCCTATGTATCTTCACTCCATTCATGCAGATAGTTGTCCCAAGCTCCCAAAACACAACAGGGTAGCTAGATAAGGGCTATCAAACTAATTCTCCAAAGCTTTTCACAGTTCACCCAATCAAAAGTATAGATCTAGATTTTCAGCCAAATGTGCCACGCAAGAAGCATTGCTGCTTCTTGGAAAAATCTCTTTTGTGTCGTACACGTTCTCCAGAATGGCTGGTTATCTGCAATAAAGTTTCAGGTTCCTACTTCATGGGGAGGTGCTCTTACAGGCAATGACAAAAATAGATGTCCCTGCACTCTGTTAACATTGTTTGCAAGTTTCACTTGGCTGTGACTCAGGATCTCTGACAATATGCTACAGACTGGCTGGCTGGGATTACTAGAAGGGGAATGTAGCCTCCAAACTGATGATGTCTACTAATGGCAAACCGGTCATCTCTGGCTTTCAGATGCTGTTACTGCTGCACCACTCAGATCTAAATGAGCTAGGAAACAGCTGTTTTACACTGGCTAACACCATGCTAGAAGCAACTGCTCTTGGAAAACACAAGATTTGCAAAAGTTCGGAATACCTTGCCATTGCTAGGGTAAGAAGAGAAGATCCCGATGACCTTGCATGGGGTTTGTATATTTTCACATCTCTCTTCTTCTGTTAAAGGAGTTATTCCTTGGCTTTTCTGAGCTAGACTTTTTCCTGAAGCTGGGCCAAGAGAAGAACTGCACAGTGTTTTCTTTCTTCTCTTGCTTGGAACCTACTCTTGGTGTTGCCACAGGTTTATTCACAACATCACAACACAACAAGTACAAGGGTTTTTTCCCTTTTTCAGGATGGTCTCACTCTTGGCTCTGTTTCATGCCGAACAGGTTGTACTGTTGTCCCATCTGACTAAATATGCATGGGGTCTCCTCCCAGCACTTTCTGGGAGGTAAAGAAAGTGAAATTATCAAATTTGATAGTTTGATAAATTCAGATTGATAATTTAACTTATCAGTTTGCACACAGAGGGAAGATAAACTAGGAAATAGAGACTGGCTGAGATGATCTGGCCTGCATTGTATTAAAGTCCTGACTACAGATGAAGAATGATCTCTTCTGGCCTCATAAAACAATCGACTCACCTTTTAAACAACACTATGTAAACTTCCACAGTTTTCTTGGCTTCTTTTTCTCGGTTTTTGAACTATTTCTGTTGGCCATTATCAAGTTCTGCTGACTAAAAGGCCCCTGCAGGGCTGGGTTCTAATACCTATCTGGGGAACAAGAACATCAGAGTCTAGGGTTTTTCAAGGATCAATGGTCAAGGTCCCAGATTCTTTAAAACTTCTTAAAGCTTTAAGAATCCATTGAATACTAAAGGGCTGCTTGAGGAATAAAGTATTTCATGAGGTGAGAAAGGACCTCAACTTCTGGCTCATATTAAAGATGGGAGATTTGGGTCTTTGGAAGTCTAAACATAGATATAAAGTTGAGGCAATACATGTGCCATTGAGTAAGCCTGGGGGGGAGGAAGCATCTGCCTTTGGTACCATTAATCTAACTCCTTGTATGACCCCACAGCCAATTCTCTGGTATAGCAGCTAGTATTGCATTAAAAAGTTACAAGAGCACACACTCTATGGCCTGTTCCATCATTCTCTTAACATCCTAGTTTGCAGAAGATACAAAGCTAGAGACTCCTGGTTCTCAAAGCTATCAGCTGTCTTATTCTAATTAGCTCTGAAAGATCTAGGTCCAGCCAGCCATATGTGCTACAGAAACACATCCATCACCCTGTTCACACCTGCTGGAGATTTATTCTGCTAAAAAAAAAAATAAAAAGAAAAATAGATTTGCTGAGGTTACAAAGATTCATTCCATTGTGAAAAATAGATCCTAGTGTAGAGGAGAGGGGAGGGAGGGAGAAATGTACAGCATAGCTAATACAGCCAGAGAATAACATGTGTTCTTTGAAGCTTCCAATTTTCTAAATTAGAAATAAATAAGTAGATTCTCTCGGAACAAGGTATGCAATTTGACTCTGTGTTCGTGGTGAAATTCAGTTGTATAAATGTAACACCAAGAATGATCTGACATGTAAGGTTTCAGTCACCATTAATTTCCTACATGGACTCAGATAAGCAAGTATTCACTCTTACTAGAAGCTGCAAGTTTCTCAGTATGGCTATGAAACTCCCTAGTTTTTAGCAACCTATGCTTGATGACATACTCTCTGTCTGATCTCCCAAATAACAGGATGAACACCTTTCCAAAATATGAAGAGACCAGCATATTAACAGAATCACAGATGTAGAAATTGTGGACCAGTTTTGTCTCATCTCAGACTATCCCACCATCTGATAGTATGGTGGTATGTCTGAGACAGTATGATGTGACCTGGGCATGTGAGACAGCTCAGAAGGGGACTCACAGGCCAGAGAGGCCCTATTTGCCTCATTAACACTGTACTATTTCAAAGAGCTCTGCAGGACTGATTATTCAGGCTCACCCAATAGCCAGAACTCCGTTTTTTTCAATGACATGACACGTGCAAGTGGGTGAACAGTGACTTTGTTGCCCCAAGTAGATTACACTCAGATGCAGTTAACTGATGAGCTGCTCAGAATAGTTTTTCTTCAGCAGGGCGTCAAGGGTGCATTGACATCATCTTTTTTTGGTATGTGACCGAAAGCCTTAATATCACAGAGTCAGGAGAGAGAAGTATCTCTAGGGGGAGAGTCTGAGAACTAAGTCAAAAGCCTAAAGTGTCAGGCGCCAATAGTACTTCTTCCTGTGCTTTTCACCAGTGCCCCCTCCACCCATCTACAGCCAAAACAGTGTCTAATGAAAATGCAGAGGCTCAGTCAGCTCACAGCATGAAAAGCTGGTATTGATATTTTTAAAAAAAACCACAAAGCCCTTCAATTCTTTCCTACTTTGACTGACTGGTAGAAAAGAATCCAGTTTTGAGATTTCAGTGAAACCTAAAAGGTGACCAGATCCTCACCCTGCCCCAAAAGTGATTTTGCAAAACTCCTAAAGTTCCACAAAAACTTACGCTTTAGAGTAGTTCAGAATGAAGTCAATTCCCTTCTCATTGTCAAACTGAATGTCACGAGGCAGATCACTGTGAGAATGGGCATCAATGCTCAGGGGAAAGCCTGGATGCCACTCCTTCCAGCTGAGAAAACAAGAGAGGTTGGATTAACCATATAACCTTACCAGCACGAGAGCTGTGTCATTCCTTTACCTACGCTGCTTCTGTGATTCACCTCTATAAAGTAAATTTGCGGCAGACACATTTGGGCCAAAAATAGTGACTTATACTACATCAATACCTACCAGTACCCTACAGAACCCTGAAGTACAGTGGAAGGCATCAACTTGGCCATCAACCTTCACAAAACTTGAAGTATCTTAGTATCTGCGATATTCCCAAACACTTGTCACATTTGGTTGAAACTGGCAGTAGCTTCAAATGTATTGGGAGGGGAGGGGACAGAGAAACAGACAGCTGCCCAATGCACACTCATTCTTGGAGCTACATTTTTGCAGAACTGAGATACAGCAGCTAAAAGTACTCGGACATGTATTTAGGTCCCTTCACAAGGCAACTCTCTGAGAGACGCAGTCTTGATTCAGCTCCTCAGAGGAGCCTTGTCTCGTAATGGTCATGCCACATATTCCAAGTACATTCTTGCATTGTGCTCCATTTTTACTTCAAAGCAAAAGAAGGCGATTTGTAAATATTGTTTCAATGGTATTTCCAAATTGCCCACCACACATAGACTGCATTGTGTGTTATCAGTTACGCATCTGAATTGTAAATAGCTATTTCCCTGGAATTACAAATGGTTTTGCCTTCCTTTTCACATATGTAAATAAAATTTCGTGCCATACCTTTTTGTGAACTATATTTTCCTCTGCTCTATTTCCCATAATTTGTAAGCAAGATCCTTTCTTAGTCAAATGGTATCAACAACACATACACCAAGCCTCAATCCCTCAATTCTGAATGGACCCTCTGTCCTTCTGATCCTTACTCTCCTGATAAGCAAATGCAAGTGCAAGAAACTTTTGTTATTTTAACAGAGAGTATGTCTCTAGGAAAAGGAAATGTTTAATGTCTTCTGGAGTTACCCATTGACAAAAGATAGCATTTTCCCATTGTGACCTTGCTTAGGAAAAAATGTCTATGACAGTATAGAGGTAGGTATCACACCTGTGTTCTGATAGCACTCTCCAGTCCACTCAAACAGGGCTAGATCTTCCACTGCTCTGGGGTGCAGGAAACAGCTAAAACTAGCTTGCTGCAGCAGTCAAAAAGCTCCTGTAAGAGCTGACATGTTCACATCATGTTCCAAAACTGGAGTACTGCTTGTAAAAGGCAAATGAAATCTGCCTTCAAATCTTTCTTGAAAGCACAACTGTGTGCCAGAGGGCCCACACAGAGACTGTACCACTGAATTCCCACTTAAGCATTCCAGATAGGCTTATCTGGGATTCAAGTATCTCGCAATGCCACTTGCACCAGGATGGTCATCGCTCACAGCGAACTCTGTCTAAGTGGAAAACATATATGGCCAACATGGTAACTTATGTTTTCTCTTATCCAGCAGTCCAGTAATTAGAGCAATATGATAATCTGAACATACTCTGCCAAAATCTGACCTGATGAGAACAGGCCCTGGACCTTCTGGGGAGCTACGGGAAACTCACCGGTACATTTTTTGACGGGTCTCGAGCTCTTTGCGTCTGTGCTGCTTGAGAATCTGTGTCTTGTCATCCCGGGGGAGCTTTGCTATGAAACAGGGGAAAGAGACAGGCTTATGAGGTTCCTCTACCTGTCACTGCCCAGGTCTTGAGAAGGACAGCAAAGTTTCCAAACCTTGAAACTTCTGATCTATACGTTTAGAAAGTTTCTGTGGGAAATGCTTACACGATCCAATTTAGTACCTCAAGTAGAAACCCAGGTCCCTAGAGAATCTGTGGAAGGAAATGAGCTCCTAACTTGGTGCCTCCAACAG
Source organism: Cariama cristata (assembly GCF_000690535.1). NCBI lineage: Eukaryota > Metazoa > Chordata > Aves > Cariamiformes > Cariamidae > Cariama > Cariama cristata. The sequence continues at coordinate 8,756 of NW_009618269.1, read as the reverse complement.
GCAATTAGCTCAAGATAGCCATACGTGGTTCAATGGTATATAAAACCTGAATTCCTAGTGTGGACACTTGTTGTACATATCTAGTGTTAAATGGTCTGAATAGGGTCATGGGAACTAATTTTACATTTCAGTATCTAAGGGAATTTTCATCAATAAGAGAAATCACAACATTGTTCCAGCTATTCTTCTCTGCTAAAAGACATCTCCAGGAAACACCGTGTATCCTCTCTCCTTGAGCTGTGCTGTCCCTGTCAGCTTGGGGCAATAATCGTATCTTCTTATCATGAGAACAGAACGAAAAAACAGTGAGGCTTCATTTCCAGACAGCTTGTTTTTCTGACTATGTATTCACTATACCATTAAATAACACAGAGACTTCCTTACTGATCAGAGAAACGGCAAGGTACGTGACTCTCTTTACATACACAAATAAGAAGGCAGATAAAGCCAGGAGGAGTTTCGTGGAAATAGCTGTTTGGGGTTTGGTGTTGGAAATATCAGAGGTAATACAACTAATAACACATATGGCTAACGGTTTCCAGCTGATTGTGTTCAAGTTACCAATATAGTTTCAGTTGCTTTTGTCCTTTATTTCACCATACTCTGAAAGCCACGCAAAGCTGCTTTCCATGGAAGTGTTACAGTTGTTAAAAATCAAATTATGAAAAATGAAAGTCCCTCTGAAGATCAAAAATAAATTGACACATAGCTATGATTATAGGACAAAAGGCTTCAAATGCAAAATTCCTCAACCAGGAACAGCCAAAAATTTAATGGGAAGATAAATATATATTTCCTGCCACCTCATATATTCTTTCAGTTGTTTCAGGCACTCTTGCTGCAGGCCACTACAGCAGCCAACCTACCCTAGGAAGCACAGAGGGGAACAAGCAAACATCAGTGCCAAATGTCTGCCCCAATCCTGATCACAGCAAGCAGGGAGTCAGAGACAGTTAAAACACAAGTTGTAGGTCCAACAGGCCACTTTGAACAGAGCACAGAAGTGCTGTAACACTTTTCTCAGTTGGTCATCACTATTTGCAGCAGTCACGTCCATCTCACTCTGCCTTCTCCTGGACTTGACAGCATGCAAAGAGAAGAGGTGAAAAGTGAAGCTGCTGTTTCAAGTCAGTCCTTGCATCCGCTGAGCAGCCTACTTTGGGATTTTATTTCACTCTCAAGAAAACAAGACAATTTACAGACAATTAATCATGGGCCACTTAGGGGCTTAGTATGAAACAAAGATGGGACACTAACTCTAATTAGATTAAAAGGGCTTCCAGCAATGCAGATTTGGAGCAGACAAAAATTTGGTCAGCCTCCAAATTCAAGGCCAGCGTAAGGACTCTTCCTTGCATGTGGAACTCAACTCAACCGTCAGTCCCCAGCCCAACAAACTAACAAACTGCTCAGAAAGCAGTCCTAGTCAGCAGGGAAAGCCCATTCCCTAGGTGCAGAAGGGGATTGGCAGTGGGTCTCCATGTGAGAGAGAAGTTTGGGAGGTACATGGGGAAAAGGGAAGGAGAGGTGGAAGAATTCTGGATGTTCTGCAGGAAATCAGGTTTCTCATGGCTCTCACCTCTTCCATCTCGAAGGACAATCTCTTTTTCATCTGTAATCCAACGGTAACATGGAAACTCCAAATAGTCACCCACCGGTGTTTTTACAGTGATATACTTAAGGTACCAGTCATCCTGGTACCAATATTTCCGTTTCTCAATTTTTATTAGCTGAATTTCTCCAAGGTCTTCTTCCACAGTCACGTCATAGGAGTCAACCTACAGAGTAGAATACAGTCAACAATCCACTGCACATGCAGGAAGAACAATCAGCACTACACAAGCATACCTGACCTCTCCTGATATGGTCTGAGTACAACAGAACATTCCAGTTTCTGGTGGGTGAGAAAAGGAAGACCTATTATTTGACTGCAATGCAACAGAAAGATGAATAAAAGAACAAACAAGAGCATGCAAAACACTCCAGAAACGGAGAAATGTTTTTGTATGCAATCCAAAAATGATATTATTCCTTGAAATGTTTGCAAGTCTGAGAAAAAAGTGCAGACCACGAAACCATTTACTGTTCTAGCAATAGCTGAAAGATGTATTGCTAGAGCACATGTATTCATGCGACCAGAGTGGAAAGATGATCTTGAGACTTATACATTGGACTAGGAATCTAAAGACCTGTGTGTATTAGTCATACGTGCTTCAGACTAAGGGCAATATGCAGATCACCTAAATCCCCTTTGTCTTGTGCTTCCTGTGGCTGGTCTTCTTCAGTTATGAATGCTGACTTAAGTGCCTTGCCTCCTCTCATGGGGCTAACTTCTCGGGGATCCATGCAGTCTCTTACTGCACGTGGGGACAGCACCCAGCAAATGACAGTTCTGGTGGCACTTGGACTATTAGGCAATACCAGCATAGCAAGACATGAGTAATCATTTCAAATATGATCAGTAAGACACCATGTGGTGCTGGGCAATTCCGGAGAACAGGAATTGACTCTCACTTTCCAAGAGCATAAACAGCTCCAGGCAAATGGGAGTAGCCAAGCGCTCATCTTAACAAAGCTGAATTGGCTATGGCAACCATGGGAGCAGCAGCCAAAGCCTACTCTGCTCAGATGATCCTGATAAGCTTCATGTGGTTTCAAGTAGAGACTTCATTCTCTTGTGGTTTTTCTCAACACACTCAACAATCTTAGAAACCAACCAGTTGCTTATATCAAAAGGATGAGGTACTGCATCGATATGCTGTAAGGACTCACCTGCCTATGTAAGCTTTGTCATTTGGCTCCTGACTTAGACATCACACTCTGCTTGCTCTTTTCAGGAGCGCTTTCTTAGCCTTCCCTGGGAATTTGATATATGCCCACTGTTACTGCCTTACTTGCTAGGCAAAGGCTAATTCACATAAGGACCAAAACTGAAAAGTGAAGAAAGATTGATTTGAAGAAAGATCCAGACAGAATAAAGGAGAGAAAAAAAAGTAATTTTAATTTCCTCCAAGTGGCACTTGTTATTTCAACTGTTACAAAAGAAAGATTCATAGCAACTTGCACTCACATGATTAGAAGAACACACATAAGAAGGATCCCTTGGCATCCCTTCTTCTCCCATTTTAACCCAATTATTTCCCACATTATTGATGCAAAGTGCCCTTTCTATGAGCTATCCATGAATTACCAGCTGTGACGATCATTTTGGGATGAAGACATCTATCTGTCCACTAAAGTCTGGGATGACAGACCTCACTTGTCTCATAACCCATTACATTAAAATATCAGTTTTCATAAAGTTTGTCACATCTAATTGACTCATAGAAGCCAGGGAAAAATAAAAAAACCTTTAGGCTTTGAAGTCCATCCTGCAGACAATGAAACATTGTCCTTGCCCGTCTTTCTCCAAAGATGTTCTTCAATCCACTTTGAAACTGTCAGGCCATAATTGCTACACTACAACTCATATGAGGCTGTTTCATGCTAATAAGGATATTGGAATTTCTTCTAATATGCAGACTAATTTAATTTTAGGCTCAAATATTTAAAATGCGCATGGATGGTGCTTATTTTTATTTGCTGAGACTTAACAGACTAATCTTAATCTGAGCTATACTCTCCCCATGCCTATCAAAGCAAAAGACATTGAACTGTTTCTTTTAAAAAGGAAGCCCATCATGTCTTAAATAAAAATTTGCAATATTTATGTCAATAGCACACCCATACACACCAGGTGGTAATAAAATGCTTCACAAATAGCATGGTGGTCCTTGGCAAGCTTGGGATGGCAGCATCTGTCTGCTAGGATGAGAGTTGAGAGATGAAAATCACAGAGCTGAGATTTCAACCAACATATTAAAATGATGCTTGTCACTTTTCCTGGCATCTCCATAGCAGAAAAGAAACAGTTCTCCTCTAGAGCCAATAAATATACTAATTTTAAACATTTTTTGAAAGTTTATGTTGCTGACTCTTCAACCCCTCCACCCCCTCCCCACTATCCGAGAACAACTAAAAGGATAACATGTAAACGTAAATTCATTCCATTGATGATTCATGATTTTGAACCAGCTGTGGAGACTAAAAAAGGTTGAGAGGCTTTTCTCAGAAATCACATTAATAGTGCCTTGAGCCACAACTAGAACAGTTAGTGACTGTGGGTCATACCCCTTTGCTCCTGGCTAAATGAATGGAGATTCATCCCTCCCACAATGCTGGTTTCAAACACCACCCTGATCTTTGCCTATCACCCCACATCCAAAATTCTCGGCTTCACTCTTGTCAATCAGCACAAAGAATTCTGGAGGATGGCTAGAAAATGTAGATAACTTACTTAGATCATTTCCCATTCTTTAAATCTTCTTTCAGAAATAGGCAGCACTTGAACCACTTCTATTTCTTCCTACAACTCCTGTTTTTCTCAATAAAAACAGTGTCAATAAACTCTGTACCAGGCTCAGGTTTCGCACTGAGTCAGTACTTCTGCAATTTTCTACATCTTTCCATGACCAGACAGCACTTTGCAGAAGAGTCCCTCATCACAGGCTGTCATACCACATATCTCAAACTCAGTCACTTCCTGCTTGTGTACCTCTTTATGCAATTACAACACAAAATGAATTCTCTCTTTCAATTTTACCATGATCTTGTTGCATTTGGTGGCCATGAGTTGGAAGTAGTCACCTTGCAGAGACACAGTCCAAACGAATCCACAAACCTATGTGAATTATTACCCATTTTTGTTCATCACTATAAAAGGAATTTAAACATGTAAAGACTAATGCAATTACCTACAAAGGCAAATGAAAAACTGCATCTGGATCAGATTCACTTTGTATTCAGCTACTTGGGATTTTTATGCTTCATGTTCTCACTCATTTCCAGTTCCAGGGCTAGTCATGTACAGAGGAAGAATAAGATGACCGAAGACACTGTCTGGATAGGGATACTGTGTGGATACTGCATTATTTTTAGCTCAAGTCCTCATGAAAACCCATTGTTGTCAGGCGATTAGTATGGCATGGAAAGTCTGAAATTTATTTTGTTTTCTCATCAACCCCTTGTTGCCCAAGATACCTGACTATCCTTTTTTTAATTCATCTCGTTTGAGGGTTCAGCTAACAATTTCATTTTTTAAAAATCCTCATTTACACATATATATTTCTATAGTTCTGATAATGTCACACCTATATATATATATACATACACACATCTAAGATTTAAATTAGAAAGCAATGTGAATCAGATCCAAAGATTGATAGAAATGTCACACTGACAGCCAATCTTTGGAAGAAACTCATTCCTCTGGTAACAATCTCTTTGCTAATGTTACAAGAGCCCTAAAATAGTTGCATAAGTCACTGTCAATGTAATACAAAAAGGATATTCAATTAACCTAAATGTTTCTGAAGGTTTTAAATCTTTTTATGACCATCACAGTTCCCATTTTAATGGCACCGTTGAAAGTGAAGGTTCCCTCCTGATGTCTCACTCAGCTTTCGCTGCCTCCAAGCCAGAGATACCATGGGCTTACCCGAGGTGACAATTTTGCTAAAACAGTAAAGGTGTGTCAGGTTACAAAGATGGTACAAGGTCCAGGTAAGAATTGACAGTTGGTTGCTCAAGGTTTCTGTGGCGTTTGTTGTACGAGGTCTCCTGGTAAACGTGGCATCGCTGATGACTGCACAATGAGCCAGAGATGCTAAAAGTTTTTACACAGTTTGAGTTCAGAGCAAGAGAACAGAATTAATGAAGACTATTGGACTGTCCAAACTCCTGTAGCATCCTGTTCAAGCAATTTAATTTCATGCAAAACCTAAGCTCTTTTTTTTTTTTTTTGAGTAGAGACTAGTTTAGACTAGCCTAATATTGCAAAAAGGATGACACAGACAACCTCTCTTTCTATAAGCATAAAGATCTAAGTGGAAAGAACTGTATTTCCCTTCTGCAAATACTTGTGTGTTTCTTTCAACAAAAGTAAAACACAGATGAAGGGGCAACAGGAAGAAAACAGAGAACTGAGTGACACCGTAACAATTGCTTTGAAATCACTCAGCACCAACAGGAACTTACTGAAAAGACACTGAGTAAAGAAAAGCAGCTATGGCTTTCTACATCACCTATGTTCACTGCTTGGAGTAACTCAGACAAAAACTACAACTGAGCTACCGTTGTGCAAATACCTTCAGGTTTTTCCACATCCCTTTCCTCAGTCAACATTTGGCATGCAAATCTCCTACTCAGAACTGGCCCAAGCCCTCATTCATCATATCTAGTATTACGCACAATTTGCGTTAATTCAAATGAAGACATTACCAGGATGATGGAACTACTGAGCCTGGCCCAATATTTAGAAAAGAAACTGGAAAGTAGACAAAGCCTTACAAGATAACGCTGTAAAATTCTGGTCATCCATTGAAAAAGTACATTTTTTTGCAAATGTGTTTACAATTGAATTGCTTTGCAGAAAAACAAAATTATAGCGGTGCTATTGAAAGAAACACTAAAGGCAGACCTGTGAAATCAGTTGTTACATTTTACAAACCAGTCAACCTGAAAGTCTTTTGGCCTGCTTCAGTTTTATTTTTTTGGCTCCATATTGGTATTTTTCTTTTCTTTCCTTCTTAGTTTGCACTACGTATTAGTAAGATTCACAGTGTTTGGAGCACAATGTTACCTGAACAGCTGCCTGGAGAAACACACTTGCACTCCCCAAGAAAACATCCTCAACAACAAAACTTAGCACATCATACTGTAAGTGTCCAATGAGCCAGACACTTTATGGAACACAGAGTTATTCTCATTCTCCACAATAAATACATGCTGAAAAAACTGACTGCGTATTGGTAGTATCAAACACATAACAATTAACAGAAATAATTAATCTGGATAGAACAAAAATTCCTGATCTGGATTTAGTCAAGAACCTTTGCACCTGGAAATAAGTTTGGTAAAAAAAGAATCCCTACCTCAGAAAGCTTACTTAGCTAACAACACATTTTATATAAAATGCTAGGACCCAGGTCAAGACTTTCAAATGTACCTAAAAGCTACCTTCCTGAGGACATGCAAACACTCCATTGAGGTGCACACATTCTCTGCTGTAGTGCTACTAACATCCACAAAGCTCTGTTCATTGTTTCCTCACCCAGGGGGGTCCAATGCTCTCAGGTACCTCTGCTCCTGCTGGACCTGGTCCCACAGCAGTTCAAGAGTTGCTGCTGAGCTATACTTAATGCTCACATCATGGCATTTCCCCCCTGTGACAGGATCCAATCCAATCAGATGTTCAGATTACTACCAGGCTCTCCATCACAGCCATCTCTCAAAGACAGTGAAATCCTCTTTTGTATCTCAGGGACAGGAGCAAACTGCATGGTTGATGGAGACCCTGGTGCTTATCTCCTCAGCTGGGCAGGGCTCAGCCCTCCTGGGACAGAACCTTAACCCTAAGTTTGCAGGACAGTCTGATGTCTTCTTCAACCTCTCTTAATAATGCTGTTAAGCTTCACTTAAAATATGTGACTGTTCACTGGATAAGAGAGAAAGAATGACTCGATGTCCATTTGGGAGATTCAGATAACAAGGTTCTAAGCTAATGAGTGTTTAATCATGAAGGAAAGTAATTTCAACAGCACTGGCTGGTAAGTCCGCACACCCGAATTTGCCAGAGCATCTCCTCAGAACATTGGCAATAAATATCCAGGGACCATATCTACACATGCCATCAACACTTCTTCAAAATGCTGACTTCTGTTAACCATATCCGCGATGTCTAATGCAGAAGAGACCGGATACCTAACTTAGGCTGTGAACCGCATGGTTAAAAACCCACACCTAAAGGCAAAGCAGCACCATGACAGTGAAGTCTCACTTGTACATGCAGCAGTAGGTCTCATTTTCAAAGTGGCTTACGAACATTTCAATAAAATTTTCAAAGTTGCTTAAATCTCATGAGATCTTTTGGAAACTGAGTTAGGTTTCCAAATAAAATACACATTTTGAGAGGGGAGAAAAAAAATGACCTGAGTCTATTATTTCCACAGTGGACAATAAGCAAATAAATAAATGCCATTCTAAACGGTGCTCAGAGTAGAAGCAATTACAGATAGATAGCCTGGATACTGTGATAAGACCACAGAGAGGACAAGGCCCGACACACAGAGGAAATCAAGGTTAGGAAGAATAGCATAGCTGATAGCCCAGTCCCAACATCATTCTCACTCTTGTGTTCATGCTGTTTTCCGACTTTCATTGAAGTTGCCCTACACATTTCCCTTGGCAGGCATTGTAATTTCCATTGGAAGCTCTTACCTCTTTGTTTAATTCATTGGAGACATCAGGGCTCTGACTACTACTAAATACGGACCCTGAATATCACTTATCAACAGGAAGCACATGATTTTTTTTAGTATTTGTGAGGAAAGTATGAAGAAATCTGAAAGCCCACTGTAAGCCAGAACCAAAGGGCCTCCTCTTTCCCCACGACTGACTGACTGACTGACTGCAGCCAGGGCTAACCCCCGGACAGGGATGTGAGCGATGGGCAGACGGAGCTGGCAGCAGGCACCTCGGTCCCGCTGTCCCGGTCCGGAGCACCGGCACACGGGGCCGGCAGCTTAAAAAGGCACAGCCCCGCCGCAGTCCCTCGGGGTACCGGGCCAGGGAGCGCGCAAGGTGCGGCAGAAGGCTCCACCGTCCCCGGCCTTGCGGGTCCGGCCCGAGGCACCGCGAAGGGAGATTCGCGGCGGCTC
>NW_009618268.1:19342-23600 GCF_000690535.1 Cariama cristata | reverse complement strand
CCACCATCAGGCCGTGGAGGAGCAGGCTGCCCAAGCCTGAAAGATGCCCCAAATTGTAGCTTGCTTTTTATTTTTTTTCTCAAAACCAAAAAAAAAAGCTTGAAGCAAGTTACCAGGAGTTGGTAATTAATAGCAAGCAGCCCGCACCCGACATGGTAGGGATAGTTTTTCGAAGTCCGAAAACAGAGGATGATCCTGAGATGGGTTTTTTTAGAAGGAAAAACCGGATGGGAAGGGCACCGTATTTAGCCTTTGGTGTCCTGTTGACACCTCCTGCTCACCTAAGTCCCTTCCTATTTCCCTTCAGTTCACGCTAATTTCACTCTAGCAACCCAACTTGTCCTTCCACCCCTTTTCCCCCCTGCCCATCTTCCCTAGTTTTGAGGCTCTTTCAAACCATTCCCTCCTACCCAATGCTGTCAGCCTCAAAGTCTTATTCTTCAAAATGTTTTGTAACTCCTCGCCCAGGATGAACCTGTTTATCCTCCTGCCCCAGACAAACTGCTCCCAGCTCCTCCATCGCTGCACATGACATAGGTTGCTCCCAAACATCGTCTTCCTACTGCAATATACTTTGCTGTTGTTCTTCATTCTAGATTTCTGAGGTGAAATGATAGTGGCTACACATAACATGGTGTAGCACCAGCCGTGTGAAAAGCCTCCTTACAGTCATTCTTCTTTACCATTACTTTCACCTTCTTCTGCCTTTCTGCATTGTGTGCTCTGGAGCAACTGTCGTAACACCTTTACAATTTCCTCCTAAATTATCTTCTACAGATTGTTTCTCCTGTCCCTCCGTTTCACCTCCTTTTTCACCAATACTAGATTTTTCTTCTCTCCATCTACACTGTTTCCATGGTCGTTTGATCCACCTTTCTTTTCCCACCTTCTCTGCCTTTGTTTTCTTCATCCTTCCGTTTCATGGAGGGAAGAGGAATGTTGACAGCACCATAGCCCTTTCGTTACTTCCTTCATTATTTTCTCTGCTTTTCATGTGCACTCTTTTAATAATGCCCATCGATGTCCAACAACATGTACTTCTCTGCTAACACATGTATCGTTTTTTGCCTGGTCTTTCCCAGACAGCCTCAAATCCGGTGCAAGTCCATGCATTGTGGGACAACCAGCAAACATCTTACAAAGGACTACTCTTAGCAGCATTTTCTGGAAAAGTACAAATTGTACACAAGTAGCTCCTGGTTTCATCAGATTGTGGTTTTGGGGGACATCCCAGACACGTTGCATAAAGGTATCACCTGCTGAGAATTTGTGAGGATGGCGACTTGCCCCAGGGCCTGCCAACCGAGTTGGAGTTTGTGGGGCAGATAAATAGGATGACCCATGTCCACTTTTGTTCCTGCCCTTGGAAGTCAGAGGCCAAAAGTGTCTAAAAAAAAGAAAAATCATATAGTGTAATTCTCTAGTACAAACTGTGTTTAAACAAGATGTGTCTCTACCTTACAATTTCATTATGAGTGATAAAGATTAACTAATCGTTGGACCAGAGGCCACCTAAGGTCCCATAATCACGACCTGATTACATTCAATATATACAAACAGAAGACAGTCACAGCTGATAACTGAGCGAGGATGAGAAAAATTAGAAAAATTGATCAAAAGGGCAAAAATACCAGAGACATTTCAACAAAAGTTACTGTGTCTTATAGAAGAGTTTATTTGATGGATAAAAGGCCATCTGCAATCAAGACAATAAAATTTGGCTAAAATCCCCTTGTGGTTCATTCACCAGGTAGAGGCAAGCATTAAACAGTAAAAAGGAATACATAAGAAGCAAGAAAAAGGGAGCAGCTGATGATAATTAACATGAAATAGAAATAACATAGTGTAGAAAACTGTATGGAAAAGTCAAAAACAATACAGAAAAATCCACATCTGGAATGGATGGAATTCAAATAATTTTACAGTGAGGAATGAAGCCGCTCCTAAAAAAAAACTCATAGACCTGTCAGTAGATGTAGTAACATTTTTAATTATGATACAAAATATACTAATAACGGTACCTATGCTCTCTAAGAGGAAAGATAAATACTGCACACAGATCATGAGCTACTCTTTGGTCCTTGGGCAGCACTTAGCTCCAATAAACACTAAATCCTCAGCCCCCGATGCCTTGCACCCTAGCATCAGTAAATACTTGGTACTTTATGTCACAGTGATGTCCAAGTTTATTAAATCCTGGAATGTCATGGAAATTATGGGAATCTCTTGCCAACGTTGTGCCAATATGAAAAAAAAGGGCAAAGAGAATGACCCAGATTACAATCCTCCATTTTGCCTGACATTCATCTCTTAAAAAACAGTGGAAAGCCTGACACAGGATTAAACTCACGGAGAGCTAAGGATAATGATCCTAATGCAGCATTCATTCATCTTTAATTCTTCTTTTTGCCCTTGTATTTAGGTTTTGCTATGGCTGTAGGAGAGGTCCAAGTGCAGATCTACTGACAGGTCCACATGCTGACATCTGGTTTGAAGAAAGCCACAACAGCAAAGAAATTGCCCATAGAGTGCCAGCGTTTAAACCTTTCCAAATGGCAGTGACCTAGTCTCTTCTGGCTCCTGAATAATGGGGACAAGTGGCCTAAACTACCTGTGTTCAGTTTTTAAATCCTTGATTCTCCCACTCCACAACCACATTCTTCTTAGTTCTTTCAGTCTCAGACATCTGATCTCTTTCTGTCTCCTTGTGACTTTTATTCTGCTTCCCAAGCATCCCTGAGGAAAAGCTTCAGCGAAATTCACTCTAGACATAAATTCAGGACTTTTAAGATCAGAAAAGGTCATTAAATCATCATAGAAAAGGTCAAACCAGGCAGAGAATGTAATCCAGTTTCTCCTGTATTTATCCTGGTTGGTCATATTCTCCTGAAGTCTAACTTCCAGAAAGGTTTTCCATTTTCTTAAAACATTGTGTGATATACAGGTAAACACTTCCCTTAAGAACTAAGTCAACTATAACCCTTGCTGTTAAAAAGGGCAAGAACAACAAAAGCTGTGTTTCACTTTAAATCAAAATTTGTTTGTCTTGAGCTTCTAGTTACTTTTTTTTTTAATTTGTTTTATGTCTCGCCACCACATTAAATTAGCGTACAGCTAATTTTATAAATGGAGGCCTGAAAGCAAGACTGGCTGCACAGGACAGGAAACCTTCCTGCAGAGATAATGCACTTACGGGATTGTTTTCATCTCTTTGAGGGATTACTTACATTAACTTCTTTAGGTTCCATTACATTTACCAAGAAAACATACGATTGCTTGAAGTTCACCAGTTGAGTGGGTTTTTGGGGCCGTGACACTCGTTTAACCTTCGATTGCCACACTAATGGCAATGGTCATTTTGAAGGCTACATCAGTGCCGTAGCGGTGATGTGAAGACTGGTACCCCGAAAGCCCAGAATTTTGTGCAGGTGCTGTAAGCATCTACTACACAGATCAATACCATGGGCAGCCCAGCCTGCGGTGGAGACCTGGGGGTGTTGATTGTCTCTCACTCCCATTACACATCCTACACATGGCTTTTTGACTCCCTATGTAAGTTTTGTTATGCTGGAAATGGAGGGGAATCCAAAAGTACATCACCCGCAGACTTTTCCAAACTAAACAGCTGGTGGGCTTTTACTTGCAGTTTTTCAAGAAGTTAGATTTGAAGACTCAGATGAGCCCTTCTAATCTTTGTTCCTGGCTGTGTAGAAGAAATTCAGACTATGCAAATCCACTAAACCACTACCACAGAACACCCCAGAAGAGGAGGCTTGATTTCAGTTTTTTCTATTTTAATAGATGCTGCAGGAGATCACAGAATCATAGAATGGTTGTGGTTGGCAGGGACCTCCAGAGACCACCCAGTCCAACCACTCTGCCAAAACACAGTCACCCACACCAAGTTGCACAGGACTACGTCCAGGCAGGTTTTGAGTACCTCCAGGGAAGGAGACTCCACAACCCCTCTGGGCAGCCTGTGCCAGTGGTCTGTCACCCTCAGAGCTCAGTTGTTCTTACAGATGGAATTTCCCGAGTTCCAGCTTGTGCCCGTTGCCTCTTAACCTGCCGCTGGGCACCACTGAAAAGAGTCTGGCCCCATCTTCTTCATACCCACCCTTAAGGTATTTATAAGCGTGGCTGAGATCCCCTACAAGTCTTCTCTTCTCCAGGCTGACCAGTCCCAGTTCCCTCAGCCTTTCCTTATCAGGGAGACACTCCAGTCCCCTCATCATCTTTGTCGCCCTCCGCCAGACTC
>NW_009618268.1:646-19266 GCF_000690535.1 Cariama cristata | reverse complement strand
GTAGAGGGAGATAAGAACCTCCCTCGACCGGCTGGCCACACTCTTCCTCACGCACCCCAAGATACCATTGGCCGCCTTGGCCACATTGCTGGCTCATGGTCAACTTCTTGTCCCCAGGACTCCCAGGTCCTTCTCTGCCGGGCTGCTCTCCAGCAGGTAGACCCCCAGCCTGTCATGGTGCATGGGGTTATTCCTCCCAAGGTGCAGGACCCTACACTTGCCTTGGTTGAACGTCATTGGGTTCCTCTTCAGCCCACTCTAGATGACAAACTTCAGAAGGGAACTCAAAGAGAAGTTAGCATACATCAGTTACAGTAACTGTCTTTGCTTTTACTGTGAGAAAAGACTGCACAAAAAGTTATTTAATGTTGTTTGACCCCGCTTCCCTGAGAAGTGAACTACCATTCATCTTCCAAGAGCATCTGAACACTTTGACTTGCTTACGAGCTTTTGGTTGTTGCCATGTATAGGAAGACAGGTAATACAGCAGGACATCAGCCAAAGGTGGTCTTTTAGCAGATAATTCAGGGCATCTTCTGGGTTTTGCTGTCCTAGCAATTTTTTGCTTCTCCTTCTGTTGTATTCTTCTATACGCAGAGGCTGGTTTCACTATTACTCTCTTTTGTAGAAGTATGAATCAAATCATTGGGTCAATCCACTCCTGTAAATGTAAAGACCAAGACAGACAAGGCTGCAAATGAAAGAATTGTTTCAGCATGGATATATTCTTGTTTGGAAACACATACTCGGCAAATTCATAGCATGTTTATTTTAGGGGGAAAAAAAAAAAAAACACACCATGATATTATTCCAAAAGGGTAGAAAAACGTGAGCTTTTCAGCACTGCATTCTTTTCAATCACCTAAAGGTTGTTCACAACACCCGTACTCCAGAGAAGAAAATACAATTTGTAATTGATTCTCAACTACCTGCATTTTCCTTATGTTTTACCCTAAGCCAGAAAACGGGTAGTGAAATCCTCTGTGATCCTCTTTTCCATCAAGTGTCCATCTTAATCAAGCCAAGGAAAGTCTTAGCTCAAAGACTCCATGAACATAATTTCTTTTTTTTTTTTTTTTTAAGATATGTACACTAGAGCCTCTTTGTCACCTCCCTTTATATCTTGTTATTTTTTTTTTCTGTCCCATTTAATTCACACTTTTTATTCGGCAAATCAGTAACTTGACACAGACCTGATTCCATTTTAACTGTTTCTGACACTTCTCCCTCCAGAGCCTATGGTTCTTCTAACAGACCTTGTACAAGAATCCCTAGAGAAATAGATAACGCCCAAACAAATTCAAAGAAGGGTTTAGTTCAGCAGTAAGTTCATCTATGATGGTTGCTATTGCAGTTGCTCTTCCTCTCAAATGAAAGTTTTTATTGTGAAGCATGAAATCTCCATTGCAAGCTGAACAAATGAACGTACCCATTTTATGTTATTCTTAATAGACAGGGGCAAAAAGATTACTTTTCTATGTTCTTGCTCCCATTTACTCTATACACAATTATGAGTACTACTTGAATAGAAGATTATTATAGTCAAAATAAGACTTAAGTTTGGGGAGTTCCGGTTTCAGCCTTACTTTCGTCTTCCTCCAAGTTTTAAAACTAACTTGGACTTCTTCCTGCCTGGAAATTTTGATCTATTTGAGACATATTAAGTTCAAATATAGCTACAAAAATGAGATATGGTAAAAAGATTAGATAATGTACATACACCTTCAAAATTGTTAGAAAAATATTGCAGTTTGTTTTGAACATTTAGTACTAACCTTCTGAATATATTGTTTGATAATATCCATTCTTCTCACCTTCAGGAAATGTTCAAGTTATTTCTAGTTGCTTTTCAACTGATTTAATTAATTATCCTCTGGCTTATATTGAAGACATCGGCCTTTCTAGTTCATCACTTCTTTTAAAAAATCACCCCGCAGTACCGACAAAGGTACTGGACTAGAATTGTAGTCAATATAATCTCTTTGGCTCATAAATCTGTTTGAGCGGTCAACTGAATATTCATGAAATACAGAGACTATAAAATCCTTGTCTTGAAGTCCCTCATATAGAGAATATACAGGACAATGCCAGGAAAAGTATTTGAGTCCTACTTATTAACTTGGCCTGGTTTAACAAGACTTTGCGCACCTTGTTATCATACGAAATACCTGTTTGTAGCTTAATAATATACCTTTGTGTCATCATAATATGACCAGATAGACGGACAGATAACAGGCAGGGTTTTTGCAGCCGGCCCAAAATCTAATTTGGGACTTCCCCATCTCTGCAGTCATAGGCAGTCTCCAAAAACATGTACTTCTGCTTCATGTGGCATGGGTGCGGTTACACAGTCTGCACCCTCAAAAAAAAAAAAAAATCAGTCTACAACACAGCACACACTTCCCCTGCTTGCACGAAGGGACAGGAGAAAGGACCAACCCAGAGACAGCAAAGCTGCTCCTCTTCTCCTGGCTCTGGGCATCCCCAGGTGCCAGCAAGGATCGGGGTACAAGAGGTTTGGGCATCCAGAGACGTTGGCTGTTGCTGGGAGAGCTGGCAAGCGCCCGATGAACAAAGGAGTGAGCAAGCAGCTGAGAAAAGGGAAAAGGATGAAGGACAGACTTATCTCCACCATCCCGTCAGAGGCAACGCAAGCAGGCAAAGCCTCCTCCAAGCTCCAGACTGCCAGGGCCACCACAGGGCTGCCCTGCAAATTCAGCCCACACCAGCACAAGAGTTGTTTTTTTTCCCCACTCTGCACACTAACAGGTTTTCCTGGCCACAGATCCAGCAAGCCAGCCCAGCCTCCCTGCTTTGATTTTGGCCTGTGTGAGTATTGACCTCCTGTATCTTTAGGTCTTATGAGTTTGACCTTTTTCACACGGAAATAGGTATGGCAAAAAAAGCAGACATAGACCTGCCATTGTGAAGGACGATGGAATATAATTTGTTTTTGCAAGAAATGTCAAGGTCACCGTAAGCACAGAAATACTATACCAGCTCTGGTAAAACCAGCATAGTAAATATAGACATGAGATAAACTAACTGTCTGGTTTTCCATTTGCCTGTGACCTCTATTACTGTTCTTTTTTCCTTTGCCCATAACCTCTATAATTGCCTTTTTGCTCCTTTGGGTCAATATGATTATCAGTCTCAACACTGCACAGCTCTCAGATTTTTCAAACGAAACCTCATCTGGAAAGTTACAACCCTATTCTCTTTGTGACTTGTTCAAAAACTTGTGCCTTTGACTAATGCAGAATACTTTCTTTCGGTAATAGATCCATGTTCATAAAAGGGTAGCTCTTCAGTCTCACCAATTTGTTTTCCTTTTGTCACCGTTTACAGAAAACAATTTACCTACCCTGCTAATATTTTTCAAAGCATACCCTTGTTTTAATAAGCATTTATTAAAATACAAACAGTACACTGTAAACCAGCATCTGGAGGAGTCCTAGTCTTGACTAAAGTTACTTGGAATGAATGAAATACATGTAGTAATGATGTCAGTCTGATAAAAGTTGGGTTTATCTCTGTATTTAATGAGTAAGATGACAGAATATATACAGCATCTTGAAGAGATATTGCTTGTGCTCCCTCAAGAAAGTTGAGGTGTGTATTGGTCCATATTGGTAAAATAGATCATTTTCCTTAAACCCATGATTTCTAAGTAGGGATTCAACCCAGCTGTCAGTGGAATGATTAAAAAAAAAAAAAGTCATCGACACCAGTATATAATACCTCCCCCCTTGCAAACCAAACATAATATGCAATTAGCGTATAAAGAAAAGCGTGCTTTCTCCAGCCCAACTCTTGCAATCGCCCATGTAGGGGACTTTATGCCTGTGTCTGACCACTGCATGAAAGCTGTATTTTGAGCCCCAGTCAAGCAACATGGCAAGTTCCAAAGGCAACAGCTTGAAACATTAAAACTTATCCCCAGCCTCTTTTTTTTTTGTTTGCTTGTTTCCCCATCTTTTCGCTGCCTGATGTTATTTTTAAGAAAATGTGTCAAATTAAAAAAAAAATTGAGCTCAAATAAGCCTATTGTCTTCAAATGTGGTGCTTCACACAAAGCCAGAGGTGTCATGAAAAGCAAAATGTCATCCATAATATGTGACTATTTGGAATCAGATGAGAAAGACCCATAATCTCTCAGTAACCTCTGCCCATAAGGTCAAATTAAAAATTCTGTATTTATTACACATAAACACACCACATTTCCAGATTCTGCCTCCACAGACACTGGGTAATTTATGGGGTTCATCAGTCAATAGCTATTTTATATTAGACTCCAGCTATACATACAGAAATATTTTCAATAATACTTTCACAGCAACAGCAATCAATTTTTAATTTTTTTTTTTTTTTTTTTTTTTTACTACAAAGTGAGATAAAGTGTGGGAGAGGGTAAAGAGAGGCTGCTTCCTCAGTGATGACAGGAAAAGCCTGCAGAAATCACCATATGCATAAAAAGAGGCAAATATTTACTAGATAAAAGCCAGGCAGAGGAGAAATTACAACCTAAAGGCTGCAGCTGGTTGTCTCTGCAGATTTAAAGGATCAGCTACCGAGACTGTAATTCTAAGAAAATCTCCTATTAATGGATAAAACTCAACTGCGCGCTGTTCAGTGCGGGCTGGGCAGTGAGAAACAAGATATTCCTTCAGGGAAGGAAAAACTCGGGTTTCTTTAATTGCAGGCTACTAAATTTGCTTCATGGGTGCAATACGTAGCCACAGCCTGGTGGCAACTGGTGGCTTCCATCACCAGTTCGTTCCATAGGTGACCAACCCGCCGTCAGATTGTAACAACTTCTGGCTATTTCTAACTGGGATTTAAATCAGTGACCTGAAGTAAAGACACTCATCCTATTACGAGTCTCCTGAGCCATGTAAATTCCAGCAGAGCATTTTTTTTTTCTGTCTAATTCTTCTTAAGCTTACTTCACACAGATATAAACGCTCACAGAAGATCTGAGTTGAAGAAGAGTCAGACCCTAACTATTGATAGGAAGCCTCATTCCTCTTTCTTTAGTGAAAACTCCAGAAACCTCTGGTTTGCATTATTCATTCACTAAGCCACCTATGTACACAATGTGCACGTGAAAGCTCTTCCAGCAATTTATGAGCTTTAGAGATGGCCAAATATACAGATTTTTATATTCTAATGCATATATCACAAACACCTGGATACAGATATCAAAAACACTTAGAATATTTCTTGTGGTGGTTTGTTTCATGTAGACATACTGTACTGAAAAGGTCACTTGAAAAGCACTAGAAGGACTTCTGGAAAATGTGCTTTGCTCTTAAATCATCTACTGTTACATCAATAACACAGTCTATGAGGTTTCCACCTCCATTGCCAGAGACACTTTTAAAAAAACCCCAAAACAAAACAACAATATAACCCAATTTCTCCCATCTTAGTTGAAAAACAGAAACTGGAAGTTCCACTCCAGAAAAATGTTTCTGCTAATTCAGAATATGAACTGCAGGGAAACCAAGGCATTTAAAAAAAAAAAAGCTCACAGACAACTGCACCGGAAAAGTTTAGGTCATTATATTTAATGACATAAAATGAACAAATAGCTGTGAAAAACTGAAATTCCTGGAAATCATGTCCAGAGCTAACCGCAATCAGAGGCTGCAGAGGCATTATTAACCTACTGCTGCTGAGCTTCCAGCCACCGTAAGATCACCAGACTATTTTTTTAACCTATTTTAGTTACTAAATGTGTCTAGTTACATTGTCTGCTTCCTATATTTCTTTCTGAAAAATCACACAGGCAACATCTTTTACATATCCAGTATAAATCAAGTCATTATCCAAATAAAGGAGTCCAAGAAAAATAAAAATTCTGAAGTTAAAATCAGTGTGAAAAGACATATTTTCTTTGCTTTATCATCAAGAACAAACAAATGTTCTAATGTCATAACATTTAAAAATGTTCAAAAGTAAAAAATATTCTTGATTTAGACTAACAATAAATATATCTGGTGAGGAAAACATCCTTTGAAGTGACTACAGACAACATGGCTTTCTAGATACCAGAAACAGGAGACATTTTGCACCGTAAGACTAAACACCCAGCTAGATGACAGATAGCAAATAAAGTGTAGACAAAGTAGATCCTTAGCCAGGCCTGCGCTGATGTCCGTATATAAAGCGTTACATACACACACACACCAGATAGTCACAAAAAATAGAAATAATTTTGTATGAAGAGTTATCAGAACTTACAAGATGGAGAAGCATTTAGACATAACTGCAGCCCAAACAACTCAAACTTCTCAAATTATCTCTGAACTCAGAAACCGAACCACTGAAAGAGGACAAAAAGACTAGCACGAAGTGATGTTGTGATTGATTTGCCTTAGCCCATTTTTTCCCCACTGTGAAAAGCTGCTGTTACCTTTAGGAGTTCCCGCCGGGAGAGGCATTCTGAGGATGACAAATGAGAGACGCAGGATTTATTGGCAAACACCTGAAACCCGTCGTGCCCATCCTTTTTGGCAGTCAAGACTGCTTATTCAAGATTTTCTCCATGAGAGAGGGCTGACACACGACTTTCTTGGCTGTTCCCCCCATCACGCAGAGCACGTTGTGAAGCCTGTCCAGACCTTTGCAGAAGCAAAATACCAGCTCAGTCAACCCAGTACTCCCCAGTAAGCACCCAGCTCTCCACTCACGGGGCGTATGGGCACCCTGAGCCCACACAACACCGTCACTCCTGGGGAGAACAGATGACTTTGGAGGAGGAGGAACGATGGTGGCCGGTGATCAGCCTGCAGCTGATGCTGTAGGATGTCCCCAGCCCGCAGTCTGGTCCCAGCACCGCTACCAGCCACTGTGGTCACCATCCACGTCAATTCTGTGCGTGGGTGCACAGAGCTGATCAGCTGCCAGAAAGTGAATGTTATTGCAGATCGCTACAACACTTCGTTGTATTTGGTTTTAAAAAGTAATAATTAGGATTCTTGGAATCATGGGATTGCGACCTGCTCTTGTCTGGCAGAGGTACAACTGCCCACAGCAGTGGAATAGGATCTATTAAAAAAGGGGAGGGGGGGAGAATAAAATCAAAGATTTCCCTTTCTGAACACTCCTGCACTCCCCAGCTTTAGGGTGTACATCACCCCCTTTCCTACCGACTCCGGACCTGGCAGGTAGCTTGTATGACACCCTGCAAGTCCTCCAAGAGGCTCTTCTCGTATTAAATTAATCCTCCATTTTCCAATCATTTGTGAAGAGAATTATCTCAGCTTTTACCGACAACAAAAATTACCTTTAAAATCAGAACGTGCATATATAAACAAGGGCTATTGAACAAGGTGGTCAAGTTCAGAAATGGAAGAGAATTATTTCAGAAGGGGAATACCTGAGCAGAAGTAGTTACTTCAGCTCCCGCTATGGGCGTATTCCAAAGCGGATTGAAATCACTGTGCCTTTTCCGCTTGGGTTCAGTGCACTTTGCATCAAGTTTCATAAAATATCACTTCAGGTGTTCTCATTAGAAAAGTATAAAAGACTAAAAACCAACCAGAAACACCGAGGCATATTTTTACAATCTTAGGATGCATTGTGGATAAGGTGAAGCTGGCTAATGAACATGTGAGCCAATCTTCATTTTCTCATCTCTGGTGTTACTAGTTAAGTAATTTCTGAGTCTCACGGTGCCTCAGCTCAGAATAGAGCAAACAGAGCAAAAAAGGCCTTTAGCTCTGCAGAAGGACAAGGTAGAGCTGGGAGGGGGATCTCTTCTCCAGAGCCTGCCCAGCTTTCTTCAGGCAAAGCCACTCGCCCCCAGGAGCGGGGGATTAGGACTTTTTTTATTCATAAATTATGCCATTTCAAAAAGCTACCATCAACTCAAACCCAGCTTCAAGCCGACATAAGACGACGGGGCTAGAATACAGCTGTTTATTGCCTTGCGAGGTTTTGGTCGCCTTTCTCTCCGCTGTTGCCTTTGCTGTCGAATCCAAAAGGTTCGGTTTGGGTTTGTGTGCGCGTTTGAGAAATTTGCGTTGCTTCACTCATTCCGCAAGACTTCTGTAACAGAGCCAAAAGTACTCTCTTTTCCTTCATAATGAAGGGCGGCATGATTTTGTTTACTTTCCATGATAAGCAATTTGAATAGTTCAAAACCCTTTCTTTTGGGAATGCAGTTGCTAGGCCATACTTATATTCCATTGAATTATGACAAGCAACGTTTTATCGCAGTAAGTAATTTCTGTGATACCATCAGAGGCAACACATTATCCAATTTAACACTTCTTACTACAGAATAATACATTAATTTCTCTTTTAATCCAAACAGCTACTTTATTAAAAAACTTCTTTGCACAAAGGATCAAATTAAATCTAATCCCCGATATGACATTCAGTAAAACGGACAAGGCTAAGCAACTTATATCCTCTTTCATCTCCTATATTATTACATATGGCAGGAAACCTTAGAGTCCTCTTTATCAGCTGTTAATCAGAACTCACCCCACGAGCAGGGTGCTCTCAGAATTTTAAACATTTCCTATCTTCTATTTGTGTACATATTAAAGGAATTTATATTCCACCTGTGCAGAAGATCTTACAAAATCCTATCCTTATGACTTATATGCATTGAGTACATTAATTTGTTGGGGAGAAATATTTGGGGCCAACTTTGAACTCAAAAGAGAGAAAAAGAAACAGTGCTAGGGTGAGAGCTCTGAGGTGTTGCTTAAAGATATGCAGGGCTGGAAATAAATCAAGATCTTGAGAAAAAAGGCAAGAAATTCTCTAACAGTAGCTATTTGAGGATCAGAGGAAAGGGATGTTTTGAAGTAAAGAGGACTCTGTTTATTCCTCTATGAAGTACAAAAAGAAATAATAATGGGCTTTGCTGGAGGAAGGGAGGTAATTTTCCAGCTTTGTAAGGCACGATAGATACAATAATGCAATGCCTTTATTAAACACACCCCCTCCCCCCCTGACACACACACATAAAGACATCTTCTTTTAAAAATTATCTGGTTTAAATTTGGTATTAAGGCCACTAAACCTCCAAAGTACAGAATTAGCATCCTCAAATTTGAGAGACTTTGTCATAGCTATAAAGCATCAAAACAGTCTCATTAACATAATTTTCATCACCATATCAAGTGGAATGTTGTCTTGTTTTCTCTTTCTACATTTGCATACTACTATATATTTGAGATTGAAGGGTCAGGCATTAGGTGTCCCTGCCTTTACAGGGAGAAGGCACTACCAGACACTTGGAACCACAGTGGCAGAAATGCTAACACAAATATGTGAAATTAGTAGCTTGTTCTGCAAGGGCTAAATTAATAGCTCCTTAATTTCAATTTACACAGTTGGCTTTGTTAAATGATTAGTGCCTTTAAACCTGAGAAACTAATTACAAGCATGGATGGCCAGATAAGATGGAGATTAGATAGGACTTAATTAGTACTTTGTTACTTTTCCTAGGTTTGACTGTCACATCAAAATTTTTAATAAAAAAAAAAAAATCAGACTTACTTAAGCAGAAATCAATAGGTAGACTTAACAGTCTTTTACTAACAAAAAACCCACAAACAACAAATGAAACAAAAAAAAATCTAGCAATTTGTTACCTTCCTCATACTTAAAACTACCTTGGCCAAGCAGAATAAGAGGACCACGAAAATTCAGAAAGATCATTTTAGGGAAACCTTCTAACAACTGTTATTTAAGCTTATCCTTTTCCAATTCAAACCATCTACTTTGCATACATCTTACATGTTTTGGAATACACTTAGGGCACCTTTGCTGTGTTTAGTTTTATCACATATAGAGATGTACGTGTAACCCTGAGGTTCCAAATATTTTCATTCAAAACTCCCTACAGCCACAGTAGTTTCACTACCTAAGGGAACACTCAGTGGTGAAACAATCTACTCTTACAAATAATCTTTTGTCATCAGGAGGAAAGGTTGAGAAATTAAAAATATCTTGACTGTCTAGTTGATTAAATCAATACGCTCAAGATATCCCAGAGAGCAAAGGAAGAACTGTATCTCCCTCATTACTCCATACCCAAAAGACAGTTAAAGACCTTGTAAACGCATTTAAATCTAAAAAAGAAAGTATCACAAAACTTTGCTGCATTTTTGCTGATTAATAAGTATAAATACCTTCTTCAGTGTCAAAAAATGAAATCAATTATATTTTCTGCTATAACACATCAAGAACCTTCTCCAATGACCAGGTCTTCCAGGAGAGCATCGTGGTAGTGCCAAGACACACAAAGCAAATAGGGATTAAAAGCAGAATGATCCATTTTTTCTGTTCAAATAGGCTAAAATATGTTGTGAGACACTGGAATCTGTTTCAAAATATTGGAAGACGCAGTGACAGTTCAGCTCCCCAACCACGGACCATCCAGGTAATCTAACAACCGGTTAGGACACACGCTGCAGAAGCACTTTGGCACCAAATACCATGATGGTGCAGGGGCAGAAACAACCAATTTTGGTCAAAACTGCTGTTACAAGCTGCCTCCAGCGAGCTCTGAACCAGGACATCTTGTCCTTGTCCTGGAGGCTCAGGACAGCTGGTGGTTCTTCCTCTTTCCCATGCTCTCCACTGACAACAGCTTGGAAGGAGAAGCCACCACTGACCTTGCAGGACCTCCTCTCCTTGGTGGCTTCCTCTTCTTTCTCCTGGCCCAGACCTCAGCTTCACCACACAGTCCTTGGACTCTGAAAGAGGTCTGTGAAGATTTTAGCAACATAGCCCTACCTGGCTGGGTGACACAGGCAACTAATGCCCCAAAATAACTTGTCGTAGTTACAAGTCTGAAGCCCACGGCAGATCTAGACCTTGCTTTTTAGAAGAAACGCATTCCAATAAAACTACGTTTTAGCTATTTTAACTAACACCCCCTTTCCCTCCAGATTGTATGTATTTTTAATGGCAGTCTAATTACCATCGAAATACAGTTTGAAGCAATGCACGAGGAAAAATAAACATAATTTAGAAAGTCAGAAAATATTCATTAATTATTTTTCTAGCATGATAAAAGCGTATAAATTAAGACTGTGTAAATATATGTTAAACTACTTAAATATATACAGGCATAGTATGTACATAATCCTCACGGTTAGCAAAAGGAAATACTGAATTACGCAAGCCAATGAGAATCAACATTTATTTAGAAAAATACTTAGGAAGCATAAATGCAAAATAAGATGAAAATCAATTATCTAAATCAAGGTTTCCAACTTGACAATTTAAATCATGATTAAAATTGGCAATTTAAATTACTTTGATCTAAATCAGTCCCCTTGATGTGAAACCCACCCATTTTGTTTGTCATCATTGTTGTTCTCAGAGCACCCTGATGAAAAAAGTTATTTGTAAATGTGCACATGCGGATACTTTGTTATGAATATACTTCGGTCTACATGTTTGTAATTCGTTTACGACAAGCAGAGCATTAACTACACCTTAGCATGCCTATGACGCAACTCTGTTTACCAAGAAATATTATTAAATGGGAATTTGATTTTTTAAGTGATAGCATTTCCCATTGTTTCATAATATTAGTGTTATTACAGGACAATTCAGAATTAACTGAGTTTCAGACCACCAACAGACCTGCCAGTCACAAACAGAGCCACAAAAGCTTTAGACTTGCCATTTGGCATCCAGTGTCCTTCACAGAAGGCTACAAAACCCACATTGGGAGACCTGATCACTCTCTACAACAACCTGAAAGGAGACTGCAGCAAAGTGGGGGTCGGTCTCTTCTCCCAAGTAAAGATCGACAGGACAAGATGAAATGGCCTCAAGTTGCACCAGGGGAGGTTTAGATTGGATGTTAGGAAGAATTTCTTCACCAAAAGGGTCGTCAGGCACCGGCACAGGCTGCCCAGGGAGGTGGTGGAGTCACCATCCCTGGAGGCATTTAAAAGACATGTAGGTGCGGTGCTTAGGGACATGGTTTAGTGGAGGACTTGGCAGCGCTAGTTTTACAGTTGGACTCGATGATCTTAAAGGTCCTTTCCAACCTAAACGATTTTATGATTCTACCTATCTGATCTGTAAGGCCACAGGACACCAGGTCCTATGCTGAGTGCTAGGGTCATCCAGAATAGCACAAGCACAACTCTCAAATGCCTCCACAGCCCATTTCATCAGCTGGACATAGCTATAGGGAAAAGGGTCTTCGGACTTGCCTTTTTAACCTGTCTTCCTGAAGACGTGTCACACATGGATCTTCATTCATCCATCCAGCTGTAATTTTTATAGAGAGAAGCCAAGGTCCCAAAGACACTCCATTTCTACGGGCTTTGCAAAGGGAGATGCCCAGGAGAAAAGATGGAGGCCCAGATCTCAGCTTAAATGAGCTCCTGAGGGGTGGGTGAGAGTCCTAGGTGGGGCTGACCAGGGGAACAAAGTTAGTGTGCTCCAGGCCCTGCCAGATAGGTTGCAGCAGGGAGCAATGTACCAATTACAGAATCACAGAATTGATTTGGTTGGAAGAGACCTCTGGGATCATCGAGTCCAACCTTTGCCCTAACACCACCACGTCAACTAGACCATGGCACTAAGGGCCACGTCCAGTCTTTTCTTAAACACCTCCAGGGATGGGGACTCCACCACCTCCCTGGGCAGCCCATTCCAATACCTAACAACCCCTTCTGTGAAGAAATGCCTCCTAAAATTAGATATGGGAGACCCCACCCAACGGAGCTCTCCTGAGATGCGGCTCTGTAGAAACCAGATTCCATTGGCTCACACGATGATTTGCTGATGTCCTCAGCTTAGAAGAAAATAAAACCTCAGCCTTTGTCTCTAACATTGCCCGTGGATAATGAGCCACCCATATTGTATACTCTGCCCGAATTAAACAAAGATACAATTTTCCATCTCCACTAGGCTCTTAAAACCTTCCTCCTACCTCTTTCTCAATTACTGCCATACGACACCAGTTTCTTGTTAGTAACCAGCAATAATTCTGCTTTAATATCCAGGCTATGCTTTAATAGTACCATTTGTTTTCTAAACTTCTCTTCTTGAAGTTCACATCACCTTAGGTCCCAACTACCGCGGTAGTTTTTTACTCCGCTTCTTCCCATGCATCCAGACTTTCTGATTCAATGACCATTTTCGTGCCCCATGGGCCTGACCACGATAACCTGCTCCATGCGCTTGTCCCCTGGCTCTCTTTCACACGTACGCCTACGTCAGGGTCCTTTCCAGCACCACCACAGCCTACCGAGTGTCTTGTTCCCGTGCAGCAGCAATGACTTGGCTACGATCCCCTCACGATCCCAGCTTCTTCACTGTCTGCTTCTTACGTTTTGTCTTTTCTCTCATCGTGAGAAACACTTTGGAAGAGGGCTCTGGTCACTGGTGCAAATTTCTGTGCGTTCTCTTCCAAATCCCTCAATACCTGCCTTCATCTGTGATGGTACCTGCAAAGAACCAAAGAGCAGCTACCTCAGGCTGCTGCTGCAGTGAGATCAGTGCTGCCAAACCGAATAGTAATATTACCTCGTTTTCTACTCATAGCCATGGCTGCCTTTCTGTCCTACATTTCAACTACAAACAATCTGAAGTGGGTCTTCTCTTTTTGTCCTATACTTAGAGTGCACCAAAGACATGAGCTGTTGATAGAATCATAGAACCATTTGGGCTGGAAGGGACCTTTAGAGGTCATCTCGTCCAACCCCCCTGGGGTGAGCAGGGACATCTCCAACTAGATCAGGTTGCTCAGAGCCCCATCCAGCCTGACCTTGAATGCCCCCAGGGATGAGGCTTCCACCACCTCTCTGGGATGATTCTCTGATCTATGATTCAAGATAACAACAATAATACGACGACAACTACATAACGACAATAATAATAGAAGAGGAGAGGAGAAGCCACTATGATTTCATTTCTATCTAAACCTGGAACAATTTGTTAATGGAATTAGGAAGCTTCTTTTACGGAATTGTCACTGAGTACGTCAGCCAAAGTCTAACTCACAGTCTGTATCCTTCACTGTGATAACACAGTCTGGTAGAGCGACATGAAATCCACCGTTTAGGTAAGCTGAGCTGGAATTTATGACCCTCCATTTGCGACCACCTCCAGAGCACTAGCGTGTATTTTCAGTTCAGGATAGGGAAGCAAAGGACTCCTCAGTTTATAAGGCTTCACGTCTGAGTTCTTAAAAGTGCGGCAAGAGCTCAAAGAACGTTTTCACACTTTTTTTCACCCCACAGCTAATCCAAGAGAATAAACCCAAAGATTTTAAAAATACCCAGGGTTCCCCCTTTTTTTGAATGAGAGTGTAAAAGCTTATTCTTATTCTGTTCCATCACCCTGTTTTCTAGAAACATCATACATTTTTAATTTATTAATTAAAAAAAAACACAACAAACTCAAACCAATCCAAAGGAAAGCAGCATAACAAGAGTTTCCAAATCACATCAAGGCTTGGACAAAGTTTGCAGGAAAACCAGGAGTTAATCCAAAGATGCCTGTTTCCGACCTCCTGTTTTACCCACCGAACTACTCGTTTTTTCCCTACAGATAGAACTACGCAAGTTCTTTCATTAGAAAATAATCTTGTTGTTTTCTTATTACAGAAAGAAATTGTGTTCTGGAACAATTGAATATTTACAGAAAGTATGTCCCTCTCTGGAAATTAAGCCCTACAGTTACACACAATTAGAGCACGTAAGTCCTTAGATGTAAACGGCAGCTACCTCACCTAATGTGAAATTGCTTCGCCTTTCTTGGTACCCTGAGTTTTGCATCACAGGAGCAATACCTCAAATGCCACATTTCTGAATCTTAGCAGTCCCTAGCATAAATTCTGCCAAGTCTGAAGACATCTGAATTTGCTTTCCTGGAAGTAAACCGATCCAGGCGTCCCAGTCTGGAGAAATGCCCAGATCCCCCTTTAAACTCCCATTCCCTTTGCCGCTCATGGGTCCCACACCATCCCGTCCAACCCGCTGTCACCAGCACACCAGTCACTTTATGGCCGGTCAATGCACCCTCGTTAGCGACCATCCCACTGCGGCGGTAATTACAGCTTCAGCACTTCTGGGGTCCTGGAAAGACGTGGATATTTGCTTCACTTTCCTGAGTGGGACAGACCACGAGGTGCACGCGGTCGCAAACTTGAGGCAGGCTGCTACAGCAAAAAGTCACTCTACGAACGTTTTCTCTGACACGTCAAGAATTTGCCCATTTGAAAGATGTGGTTGGACGTTAACCTGCGTATACAGGTTTCGGTGAGCTGTGCTGAGATCATGCCGTCAGATCTTGTCTGGTTTCATAGCAATCCCACTTGTTCGAAACAGTCAGCCCGAGCCACCGCCTTTTAAATTATTCCGTTAGATACCAGCTGTTTTAATTTAGCTTTCAGAAAGGCGGTCGCAGTTTGTACCCAGATTGGTGCTATTTTTGAGGCAGACAATGTGCAGAGATACCCTGGTCCGAGAGCCTTGGGCTACGTTACGGATGCTGCAGCATGGGTACGCCTCGAATACATCTTAAATCAGATTTCTTCTCATTCTACTGTCCGTGGCATTAGGAGACACGCCTTTTGCAAGGGAAGGAGATGAACACTGAAATGGAAGGAAAAGGGGGACTGGGAAGCGGGAAAGACATAATGTTCTGGGTCCGATGACTGGAAATCTATGTCTCTAACATAATATTAGCAAAGCTCCTCTTGAAGAAGGTTAGGAAGCTATTCGGGAAGAAGCAAGGTCAGAGAAAGGAATGTAAACTGGAGACTGGGTGGGGGGAGCCCAGGAAGAAACTGAGTGAATCGCTGAGAGAGCAAAAAAGGAACGATAACACAGACCAATGTTTTCCTTTTTCTTCCAGGTCTACGTTGCCAGGGCACTGCCAACACAACAAAGCCTAGCTTTGCCAGTATAACACACATTTTTGCCTAGTATTGCCAGAGTAACGGTGCCAAACAGGACTCAAAGCCCATCGCTCACCCGGCCGACGCCAGGTCTGAATTTCGACTTCTACCTAATTCCCATCGTTTTGAAAGACCCATACGGCCCCCTTGCAACCGACCTGTCAGTCTTGCTCCTATTTCTGCAAGCCCTTTTCCTCCTCCTGTTCACGCAAGTTAACGCTGCTTACAATAAGGACGGGACACACAGGGATGCACGAAGAGACAGGTCAGCATTTGGTAGCCGTCAACAAATGGCATCAAGGCCAGGTCACAAACAGTTAACCTCCGCTGTCACAAACCAACGAACGTCACCCCACCAGCAGCCACTCTTATATTGGCCTTTGCTTCAAATGAACTCACTTAAAAGGGAAGATGTAACAGGAGCCATTCGGAGCTTGGGGATACGCTTCTGCCACGCCAGAGACTTAAGCTTTGTTTGCCAAAAACATGGAGGAGCTAGTACAGGGGGGAGAAAGGATACTAGGAGTTAGCCTATCGGTAGGAAAAAAGGCATAGGAAGTGACTCAGAATAGCATAATCTCACCAAAGATGGAGTGTCAGGAAATATTGCACAGCCGTGCCTATGGGTTACGCCTAAATCCCATTCCAGAGGATTTAAATCTGTTGGTGGTCTATAGGTTGGTTACTACAGGTGCAGTAAACGCTACTCCTTACCTTGAGACATTTACGTACAACGCACATACATACACAGAGCAGTCGCTGACCCGGTAATTACTAAGCCCTGAATAAGTCACCTTTTGTACCATGGTATACCCATCTTGGAGACAACCACATTTATTTTCCTTGCTTTGGTGACAAAAAATCGTAGTTGATGTTTAAAGCTCATGCAAGGACCCTGGAGAGGAGAGGTTGAAATGGTGGGAGGTGGATAATCATTTTTGAACTCTGGCATACCAAGACCATCACAACACGTGTAGACCCAGGAGGGCACATTGTAATACCTTGTTAATGTCTTTGAGGCTTTTCGGAGACCTTATGGAGTTATCCTACAAGAAAAATTAAGCCTAATATATGTATTTAAAAACTAGAGCCAACACGCAGCATAAAGGGCCCTTGAGAGGAGGGTTAAGCTTTAAGCTGCAACTTTTTCCACTTTCTTGTGGAAGCAGATGTGGCAGAGGCGAGGCCGGCCAGCGTGAAGGCTCTGCACTCCTAGGGCTGCTACTGTGTCATGTATCGTGCAAAAGTACGTCACGACAGCTAACGGGGAGGCCTCTAGCCCAATACTGTCCTCTCTGCTCAGGCCGTTTCGGCTGGAAGTGTAACACGGGAGTACAAAGCTGGCAAATGTGCTCGGCATTGCTGACGCTCGGGGAACCCTGCTTTGGTGTCGGAAAAGAAAGCAAATGCCACAGGGTCTATGCATGCAGTCACATCACACCCTGCTTCACAAGGAAGGGAAGGAAACGAAATGATACACGGGGGAGGCAGCCCTGATTACTGAAAATTATACGTATGCTCTTGAGGTGAACAGTCTTCATCTAATTTGCAGGTAAATTAATGATTTACAAAGCAGCATGGTCTATTAAAAATAAACGTTAGCGACAGACATATGTGGCCTATTACGGTGATTTTTCATTTAAACCTTCCAGTTCAATTCTTTTCTGTGTCTTCGAGAGTTATATGAGACGAGCTTACGGAGAAATGGCAAAGAGTTATAAAAAGGAGCGGCTTAGCAAAAGGTGAAGAAGAGACGAAATTGTCACAGTGTAAGAATGGACAAAATTATCTACACCAAAGTTAAAACAGAAAATAGAAACTTCATTTTTTTTTTCACTCAGTAGACAAACAAAAAGCCAGAATTACCGCAAGATGCTACAGCGGCCACAAGCAAGAAGGGGATGCTGTGGAGAATGGGATAAATTGAGTGGGATTCACGGGTGACGATGACCACGTGTGGCCGTAGAAGCCTCTCAAATGCTAATTCCCGGAGTGAAGGCACAGCCAGGAAAGAGCAATTTTGCTTTGTCTTGTTTGCTTGAGCGTGGTTGCAGCTTCCAGGAGAGGGGCAGAGGCCCTGGTAGCAGGAGGAAACGACGGCTACAGCAATCTCAAGTCGGAGACTTCCCGATGCTGCGGAAAAGCACCTCTTTATGGGCACCCATCACTCCCGCACGCATGCAAGAGAGGATCTGGCGTCAGGTAAACCTCTGGTCAGACACCAGTTGCGGTTCCTAAAAATCTAGTTTTCTTTTATATAGATCCTCATTAAAAAAAATCTTTGCAATAAATTTGCTAGCTTTCACATCTGCTAAAGGGCTACTACTTTTCCTTCCAAAACAATTATATTAGAAATACAGTATATTAAATTTTAAGGAGTGCCTTTGGTGATCTATCCTTGCGTGGCTTAGTTCTGGGTACTTTCTTTAGCGACAGACTTGCCTTGCTCCACACTGCAGGCAGCAAGGCACATAGGAATATTTCCCATTTAATTATAGATGCACATATGAATGTTGTGTGAATATATAGATTTTTTTTTTTTTTAGCCTGACATCCACTTAGCTATCTGGAGGCAACAACTTGTGTCACCAAAGAGTCCCCAGAGAAACAATCCGTTTGGCAACACTGGATTTTATTATAAATGAGAACAAAAACAACGTACGCAGGAAACCATAAAACCCCTCAAGTTAACCGTAGGCAACGGCAAAGGGGGCTGGAG
>NW_009618268.1:0-552 GCF_000690535.1 Cariama cristata | reverse complement strand
GGCCAAGCCTGGCACCTGCAAGTGGTTGCAGTTGGATGTTGTCACCCACCCCATCACCACCCCTGGCCCTTTTCTGCCCTCATTTTTGACCTCTGCTCGGTCCCAAGGGCAAATTGATCGATACCCACCTCACCTGGGCACAGCAACGTCCTCAGACCAGGTGGGTTTGGGGGCTGACACCTCCAGCACGGTGCCTGTATGCAAAGAGGGTAACTGGGAAATCTCCTGGGAATTTTTGCATGGCAAATACGACCCAGGAATTCATGGGGGATAAGGCAGGGCAAATATTAACCTCTCCGGGTGGTGTTTGCAAAACCAGCCGGTACAAGGTCTCTTTTCCTTTTCTGCTCCTTTTTTCATGAAAAAAAAAAAAAAAAAAGTTGTTTATGGCTCGAAGCCAGCTGTAAATGAACAGCTAAGTGAAACCATTACGGCAGCGGGATGCTTTAATCGGTTTACAAAACACCGTCCAAGGTACGATGCATAAATCGGAGGCAGGAGGGGAACGCAGGCGGGTACCCGGGAGGTCGAAACCCAAGGGCCTCACCGGCC
>NW_009618267.1:0-2790 GCF_000690535.1 Cariama cristata | reverse complement strand
CTGTTGCATGTCATTTGGGCAGGGGAAAGCTCTGCCTGTACAGAAACACGTCGGGTGGAAAAGTTCGCTGTGGTACAGTTTGAAATGGCTAAAAGTTAAGTTTGAAAGTTTGTCCTAGTTGTTAGATGAGGCCCACAGTTGTGGTTCCATGCATTTTTCTGATTGCCCAAAGAAATGACTTGGAGGAACTGCGGCTATGGTGTATGGTGTGAGCTCCTGTGTGAGCCTCCTGTGTACTCATTAGCAACTAGTTTCCTTTTCTGTGTACCTACTACAAGTGACATAATCTGAAGTATTAATCTATGATTTCTTTTGTGGGTTATTAGCAGGGTCAGATATCTTCCTGACAGCACATGTGCTTGGGTAGGATGAGATTCCCTTGAAACAGAATGTTTATGGCCCTGTGTAGAGCTTTCTGTGACAGGTTAATACTTTGTACTTGTTATGCGGCCTTATTGCTTCTTTTGTATCATTACCTGCTCGTGCGTGTCGTACCGCTTGATCTCATATTGGTTATTATTTATTATCCTGGAAAGCAGTGTGTGAGGAACAGAAGACTGTCTATTTTTAATAGTAGTACTCATTAGAAAGGTTCTCTTCTCTTTCTGTGCTCCTTCCCAGACAGCGAGCAGTTTTACTTATAGGATGGGACCATTACAAACACACAATTGTTTTCAACAAGAAAGGCGTGTTAGTTGAGTTGTTTTTCTCAAGTCTGTCTTTGGTTCACTTAATTATCACTCTTCCCTCGTTACACATCTTTTTCATTTAACAGTATTTATTTAGGATGTATGTAAGCCTTTGTTGGAAATGAACGTAGAGCTGCCTGTGCCTGCTGTGGGGTGGGTCTGGTACTTGTCTCATGTGTGAAAGTTCCTCACACAGCGTGTTCCTCAGCCAGTAGTGACAGCAGTGTCAATTTTGTGTATTTGCTTTTCTTTGGGCCTGTGGCCTCTTCTGCCAAGTGAGGGTTAATCTCTGAGGGATCGTTACTGTCCTATGTACACTTTTCATCTGCTTTAGTGTTCATCATCATGTCTTTAAAGACAGGTGTAGTTAGAGGCAGTGGTGTAGCGAGAGGATGTCCTTATGTGCCCAGTGCTGTTCATTTCTTGCTCGGCAGCGTTACTCATAGGATTGGACTATTGGACATGTACAGGTATTTTCATCATGAACGACTTATTAGTTGAAGGTTTTCCACTATTGTCTTACAACACAGAGTTTTCATTTAACGTTAATATTTGAAACGCATGGAAGCAGTACCTTAGTAATGCAATGCAACAGACGTTAAGGAAGGGCAAGGTTCAGTATGGGTAGGTGAGCCTCTTGTATGTGTCTCTCCACCTGAAGTAGAGTGTGGCTACTTCTTTGTGAGAATGGTCTTGTTGGTGAAGAGGAGCTTGTTCTCACACCAATGTTGTGGCCGAGCGATCACTGGCTAATAACTGCTACAGTGGAAGAAGTTTGTGAAGGAGAAACTGAGTCCTGTAGTCCACACCTTTGTATCTTTTGGCAAGAGTGGCATAACTGGGAACCGAGTTATCACCAAGACCCTGTGAATGAGCACAGTAGCATTCTGTGATTTCCTTTGAGTGTTGATGAGAGTCGTCAGTGTACAAACAGGCCCTGAGGAGAATCAAGAACGTTTTCATAGACGTTGCGCTCAGGAGGGTTTTATCTTTTCCATTTTCAGACCACCCCACACCTGGAGTGTTCCGTGTACTGTCAGTGCAAAGTACACGTTGCTGTGTTTGTGTCATGGGTAAACTGCCTTCTGTAGCGTGGCCCTTCTGACTTTTCCTCTTGCAACTTTTCTTGCGTTCTTTTTTCTACAAGTCTCAGACTGCCCTGGGAATGGTGGCTGACATGTTGTATACACCTCAGGCATCACCTTGGAGGAGGATGTCGCTCCTCTTTACAATTCTCAGCATAGGACACTGGTAATTGAAGTATCCTGGGCACGTGGGTACTTTTTGGTGCCTGTCCATGTTCTTAGATCTCCATACTTACCCCGAAAGAAGTAATTTTAAAGACATGCTTGAACAGGTCTGCCTTCCCCGTTCTAGAGCAAGACGTTGTGGTGATCTCTGCAATTTGTAAAACTGGGAGCATGTACTGACACTGCCGTTGTAGAGAATAAGGCTTGCCACTTTCTCCCAGTCTCAATCGCTCTGACAGGTGTATAAAATGAGAGAGATATAAACGTGGGTACTTTTTGGTGCCTGTCCATGTTCTTAGATCTCCATACTTACCCCGAAAGAAGCAATTTTAAAGATGTGCTTGAACAGGTCTGCTTTCCCCGTTCTAGAGCAAGATGTTGTGGTGATCTCTGCAATTTGTAAAACTGGGAGCATGTACTGACACTGCCGTTGTAGAGAATAAGGCTTGCCACTTTCTCCCAGTCTCAATCGCTCTGACAGGTGTATAAAATGAGAGAGATATAAACAAGAACCTCCTCAAAGAAAATGGCGGATCTGGCGCTCCTTTTCTCCAACAGCTTCTTCTCTGAATTATTTTGTGGCTGTTGCTTCTCAGAGCTCGTAGAAATGAAATAAAAGAGGTAGGGAACAAAAACCCGCAGCATGAGTAGAAGCTGTCGGAACACGTCAGACATTTGCTGTACAGCGGTTGTACTCACCTGGACTCTCCCGCACCCCGCTGTACGAAGTCTGCGCGCTCCTCTGCTGCTCAGTTACACGTTCCCCAGCCAGACTCTTCAGCTCCCGAACCGAACAGAGCTGCTTCGGTCGCCTTTCCGCCGGTGTGCGAGAACTCGCCGAGCCGACCGCG
>NW_009618266.1:12221-28247 GCF_000690535.1 Cariama cristata | reverse complement strand
GGCATTCGTCTGCAGGGTGGCGGTGGCCTTACAGGATAGCAAGAGGTGTGAAGAGAAAACGCATGCCGATCTCCGGCGTACCCCAAAAGAAAGAGGAGCCTCCTGCGTGGCCGCAGGCAGCGAGCAGCGATGAGCTTCTTGCAAGCTCTCGGAGACCTTGCTCTGGTTTTCGGTGTTGAAAGCATAGTGCGTTGCCTTTCATCCCCCAGTCTCCTTCAGCTGTTAAAGCTAAATCTGTTTTGTATTTCTGTTTCTTTTGCACTTACAGATTAGCTCGTAATTATGGAATTGCACTTATGGGAACCAGGGAACTGGCCCAGAACATGTCTTTAGTATTTTTGTACACAGACTCTGGGAGAAAACATCTTTTAAATCTAGAGTATCTACAATTTGGTCTTCAGAAAACAAACCCAAGTGTTTTTAAATAACATCTGTCACTGGCCTTAGACTAACATTAATTCTAGTATATTGAAAACAAATATTTCAAAGTGAAACCTGACTCCATGTTGCAAACTCACTCCTCTGTTCAGAGTCACTTTGATGTTTTAAAAAACAAAACAAACCCCAACAAAAAATCAATGATTGAGCGCACTCACTGATCCCAACTTTGTTCTCCAAGTCTGCACAATTATGCAGTTTCATTTTCCCTTTTCCAATCCTACTTTTAAAAAAAAAGAGAGCAGGCAAAGGCGTAACAGAAACCAAAGGGCTGAGACAGGGAGCGCTGGGGGCAGGACACCCCCCGGGTGCCGCTCACCCCCCAGCCGGGACCTGCCCAGGCTGCAAGGGGCCGAGCTCCTGCACTTCGCCGGCGTGCATGTGCCACAAGAACGATGCCCTTAGCACTTACTGGTGACTCTCAGGTGCGCGAGGGTCAGAGGAATAACTCTCCTCGCCTCTACTTCGGGTAGAAATAACTTTGAGAACATTTTGTGCATCAGCCCCAGAACAGACAAATACAAACTACACAGGCTAGATTTATTTTTTTTTTTTTGCTTCTCTCTGAAACTGCTGAGAACAGAGGCCGTTAGCTGCAGACAGACTGGTTTGCTCTTGCACCGGTCCTTCTAGTGCATGGCGTGCGTTCCAGACAGAGCAGCAACCGGCGGTGCCGATGCCGTGCCCTGCTCGGACACCAGCGCGCGGCGGCTGGGGCGGTCAGGACAGGTACAGCCACGCACGGCCCGGGCTGCAGCCACTGCTCGTCCCGTTCAGGGTCCGGCGCCTGAGCAGGGCACGAAATGGCAAAGTTGCCCAGGGATGGGCTCCGGATGCCTCGACAGTTGGCACAGTTACAGAAGAACAACGTGGGAGAAAACTCTGATGCTGGCTTGTGCATGTCACCAGCACCTCTTCAGCCGGTTCATTTAGTCCTAGGCATAGTTCAGACCACGAGCCAAGCCTGAGCTCCTCATCAGTCAGGATCTCTCTCTGTCTCTGAGTATTTGTTTATACAAGCATAACGGCTCCAGAAGACAGAGATGCTGTAACTCGAATGGCCAAAAGCCCAGTTATAGGAGCACTTGTTTAAAGTGTTACAGGCTTAAGCAGTTACCAGACGCTGTTTTCCTCTGCATCTGTTGTGGTGAGGAGCAGTTTATACAGTGATGGCAGAACCCGTAAAAGCCTGGGCCCCTGCTCAGGATGCAGCACCACGTCACCCTCGCATCCCCCACGCTGGGTACCACTTGGTACGACAGAGCTATGCAGAAGATGACGTGAGTTTTTTCCTGAACTTGTTGGCCCCTCCCCCAACTCTATTATATAAACCCACCCATGAGTCCTTCCTGTCCCAAAAAACATCGTTTGATGCAATATCCCCGTTGTACGACACCACTGCAGTGCCAGAAGATGGAGGTGCCCACACGTGCTCACAGCCCGGAGCACCTCCCCAGCACGGAGCGGGAGGGAGACATCCAGTTTCGGCTGGGGGGGGGTGACGGGGATGGTGCGATGCAACACGTTGTTGACCATCGAGAGTGTATTTTAACGTTTGTTTCTGGAATAATTAATCTCTGGCACATTAGGAAGTCACTGAACGGAACTCTGCTAGAGAGAAATAATTGCCTTCCCATCAAAATGAATACAGATGTATGATTAAGAAGACGTGGTATTTATATAACATTCTCGTATCATATAAATAGAGTTGCTGTGTAGAGACAGAGCCTGTGAATCATTCATTTGGTTTATGAGATTGAATAAGCTTTGGCTCTATCAGTATTATCAGCACTGAAGAAACAAGACTGACAGTGGGAGAAACTATTTACCACAGATTCATTTACCGGAATTATTCTTTTCAATTTAGACATAAACCAAAATACGTTATTTCAAGTTATGTCCAAAAATAAATACTTTTAGGCTAAGCATAACATAACAGATGCTTCCAAACACTGATGTTCTGAGCAATGTCTTATGTTCCTTAGGAAGGCTGTACCTGTGTTTGAAGTCAGTGGGACTCTAAATTAGGTGGAATTAGTCAATTAAACAAAAATATTATTTCAAAAGTGTCCCACCACTGTTTTTCAGATAAGCCCATCTCTAGAGTAATGCTATAGAAAGGGTCCCCTTTCAGGATCCCGGTGCTATCCCCCCCCCAAAAAAAAAAGAAAAGAAAAGAAAAAAAGAAAAGCTATAGACACTTGTTTAGAGATGTGTCTGGTTTTTGGCTTTGTAAATAACCACACTAAAATCTGAGTGCGAACAACCCTCCCATAGAATTGCCTTCCATAAATTCTTGGAGGTAAAAACCCGCAGGAGGGTCCGAAATACGGTGTATTGGCTCACCCAGCACAAAGGCATTGCCCGCAAACAGGGGAAGACTCAAGCTCAGCAATCGGCGTGTTTGCCTCCAGTTCCCTAGCACTGGGAGAGGCTAACCCCCGAAATATTTCCAAAGGCGCCAGGCCCCCTTGGATCAGGGAGTTTGCTCTCTGTACCTGCCGCCAGAAGGATCATACTGACAGGACCAGCAGAAGAAATTTGAGCAGACTATGTACAAAAATAAAACCCGACAGAAGGCACATTCCATAAACGTCACTTAACTAGGGTCATCCAAACCGAACCCGCCGTTTGCTAAAGGAAGCAGAACCCCTCCGGCACGGGCGGACCCCGCTCCCTGGCAGGGCTGCAGGAGGGGGTCGTCCCCCACGTCCCGCAGACGGGGCTCTGCCCAGGCTGGAACCCCTGCGGGGGACCCTGCGCCCAGCACGGCATCCTTGCCCTCAAGCCTCGGTGCATTGCGCTGTAGCTTAGGGGAAAGCTATGAAGAAATTCCCTTGGATTTCAGCTCTCGCTCTGGTTTTGACCCCAGGCTGGCAGCCAACCTCCCGCCCGCCCCTGGGCTGGAGAGCCCTCCATTGCATTTCTCTGTCACAACATCCTTCTAGCGAGTAGGAAGTGATCCGAGACCTAAAAACCAAACCTGGATGTGGGTGTTTGCTTATAATCACTAATTATTAAACTGCTAGTTGTGATCAGCGAGCTCTGCATTGCCAGCAGCTCACAGCATCAGCTCCTGCTGTAGCATCCTCTGCTTTTAGCATAAAACTTTTGGGTTGCGCGGTTGCCCTGTACCTTGCTGCACAACTAAGATGAAACTCAGAGGTTTCTAAATGGTCACAGATTTGTTGCAATAGTTTACCGGTAGCTTGTGAAAAGACCAAGTGCATTAAAATGTTTAAATGGGAAACTTTCATCATAACAGGAAACTCGATGCAAACTGAACCAGGAATTGCTCTAATTTAGATGACTCGCTTGGGTGATTTTTTGTTTCCATTTCGACCATTTTTCTATTCTGGCTACGAAGTTTGAAAAACCTGCACAGCGACGCGGCTACCGTGGGGAGCCCGGGTAGGCTGCTCAGACCGCACACGGGGAGGGATGCAATATTTCCCAGTCACCTCTAATTGCGGCGGAGG
Source organism: Cariama cristata (assembly GCF_000690535.1). NCBI lineage: Eukaryota > Metazoa > Chordata > Aves > Cariamiformes > Cariamidae > Cariama > Cariama cristata. The sequence goes on along the minus strand of NW_009618266.1, from coordinate 24,330 downwards.
GCCGCCCTGCACCAGAGCGGTACGTATTCCCCGCCTGCTTTCGTGCTGGCAGGAAAATCCATTTCACTCAATTAACATTGACCAGAGTTATTTCACCACTGACCTCGCTCCTGCTCCCCCAGCAAGAACCTCGGGGAGGGTCAGGCTCCCGCACCCCTGGCGGGGGGCACTCGGGTACCTGCTTATTTCAGCTCCGTGCAGGCAAAGCCCTTGGCATACATTTAAAACCCAGGATATTCTTAAATGATTTCCTTAATTAGGGCTTGGAATTTTTTGAAATTATTTCTGGCTGCCTGGGATAGTTATTCATTAAAAAACCATAATCTTTAAATCTGCAGTGACTTACAGTACAATTTTATTGACTTAATATTTTTGTGTATATTACCTGACTCCAATGAGGCTGCAGAGGGAATTACAAGTCAGGCCAGAACATATTTCCAGCTAAGACAAGCATAAGAACTTTTAAAAATATATAATTCAATACTAAATGCATCATTTAAAAAGAACTGCAATAATTAGCTGAGAGGGGAAAAACTACAGAACAATAGCTGGAAAACGAATGCCATCGCCTGTATTGTGGGAAGGGCCTAAAGAAATCAATGCTTGTATTCTGCAGGAATATGAGTTAGTATTTTAAGGAACATCGAGAAGTATTTAAGCAAACATTCTCATATGAACGGACTTAAATACGGTTAAGTATATCTATGTAGTCACAGAAGATTAACAAGCTGTACTTGAAGAGCTTTGCAGCAGTTCCCTCCCAACGTCGAGTTTGCTGCTCGGTGTCACAGCTCAGCCCCCAGCTCCGAGGGTGCCATCCCCTCCCGCCCCCCAGAAGGCAGCGCCGGGGGCTGCCAAAGGGGCTTCTCCCCGCGACGTGAATCAAGAACCCCCCAGCCCCGCGTGACGGACGCCGGTACCAGCCCGGCCCGTGAGCCCGCAGGCTTTTTTCATAGCAAGTACCGAGCACATCTTAAAAACCATCTCGATATCAGCTTCAATGATAAGGCAGATAAGCACAAAAAATTAATCTGTTTTAGTCTATCCGAAAATCAAGCCTAAATCTACTGGAAATAAAGTTACAAAAAGGGAAAACACCACGAGACATTATCAATAGCTACCTGAAACTTCAGCTCTATCCTTCGCGTCCGCTTCACAGCTCAAGGGACGATTGGTCATGAGGGAAAACGCCGGCAGGCGCTTTCCTTGTCAGAGCCTCGCTGCAGGAAAAAACAGGTCATCGCAGCCACCGAAAGGGAGGCCTGACTCATACGGCTGCTCGGCGAGATGCTGCTGCCCCAGAGCACCAGCTCCTGCTTCAGCTGCAGCTCCCGCGGCGGGACCGGCACCCAGCACCGGGCACCCGCTACCTGGCTGGGTCGAAATAAAGGTGCAGCATCAAAGCTGCTTGCAACAAGCTCGCGACGCAAGGGCAAGGTCGGGGAAGCACAGATGCTCCTCTCAGCAGGTGTTATCTTCGCTTCTCCAGTACTTCTTAAGAAACTGTTGGTATGCTGTATGAATTACGCAATGAAGCACTCATCACGTAAAAATGTGAAATTACTCTACAGTGCAAAAATGACAGGGGTTTTGTTTGTTTGGGTTTTTTGATATCTGTAATTGAGGACTTCCCCTAAACTAATAGTGACGATCAGTTACTGCGGATGGGAGTGATCTAACCCCACAAGCCATTTCCAACAGAAAGGCTGTGTATTTGGAGCGGCGAGGCGTTTGGGTGTCCTGGCCATCACAGACCGTTGTTCACTACCACGTCTCCTCCAGGCACCGGCGTGTATTTGCCGTTTCCTCCCCTGAGCATCAGCAACAGCCACCCAAAGCTCAGACCTCTCTCCATTTGGACCCTTGTCTCTCACCGTGTTCTAGCCAAGGCTCCCAGGAATCTTTTAACACGGATTTTACTTGTTCCTAAATTGAGCTGTTTGTGTTGCCTTACAGAGAAAAGGTGTCAGTTAGGGAGGACAGCTTTTTAAGACGGAGTTTCAGAGGACAAGAACATGGTCTCTGAGAACAGAGGGCTTTGCGGTGTTTGTAGATTCTCAGTTCAGCTTTGTAACTAAAGTAGAACTTTTTTTTTGTCATTTAGAACTTTTCTACTCAATTAGCAAATGTATTACTGCTTTTGTACAAAAAAAACCTGGAAAATCATTTTTTGAGGAATAGGCTGGAAATACCTATTCACAGCAAAAAGAGCTTTCTCATAAGAAGAAAAGCAAGCACAATTTTTTTAAACATTAAAAAAAATTGGGAAGAAGTTATTGACTGGCCTCATTTCTAATGCTTTTAACTGGCCAAGGGGGAATTAACTTTTTGTTGTCCTAAGTCTTCCCCGTATGGCACACCATTTCCTATTTTTCTTCAAATGAGGCTTGAATCACGTAGCAGGAGTGAATACTTCACAGTTCAAACAGACGAGGAACGAATGAATGAGCTAAATCGCTCGGCAGTGCAGTTGTGCAATTGTTTCTAGCAATGCAGCGAAGCGAGACGCGTCGAGCAACGTCAGCTCGGCCGGTCCTTTGGTTGCAAGAGCTTCCTCGATCTGGGGCAGCTGAAGAAAAGAACGTGGATTTGCTTCCAGGGGAAAAGCGAGCGACGCCAGGACTCGGTGGGACTGGCGGGACGAGGGTTTGTGTTTGAGGCGCCGGGTGCCATCCTGCCCACGCTGCAGCGGGCACTTGCAGGAGGGTCCTGCCTCCTCGAGACCACCAAGGAGCTGGTTAGTACCTAGTACTTGTTTCAGGGTTCTCTGCCATACAGCTGAAGCATTCCTCATTTGATGCTCTAAAAGCAGTTTTGCCAGTGTCGTGGTTTAACCCCAGCCGGCATCCGAGCCCCACGCAGCCGCTCGCTCCCTCCTCCCCTCTCCCAGTGGGGGCCTTGCCGGCCTCCTCTACCAACCTGTTCAGGTCACCGGGGCCCTCATTAATTGCATTCTTAGCTCTCCATACAGTTGGGTTTTAGTATTAAAACACACAGATCGGTTTTAAAAATACAATATCTTCACTCCTCCTCTCCCCTCCGGGAGAGCGAAAGGCAGCTTTTCTTGGCAGACCAGACCCCAGGTCATCCCAACAGCATCACCTCTGTCTCCGCAGGGATTGCCTTCACCCCCTTGGCTGAGCCTCGGTTTCCCTTTTCCAGGGGTGCAGGGCGAGGGCCAGGTCGCAGACGTACGGACTCTCCACAGCTGCCTCCCTCCCAGCTCACCGATCCTCGCTCTGCTCCATCACACCCGTCCATCCCCCCGCGGCTGGCAGGGCTCCCCCGCCGGGCTTTGGTCCCCGTACGAGGGCCGAGGGGAACCCAACGCGCTTTTCCCCATTGCTTGGGGGACTCCCCCAACCCCTTCGCTCTCGGGAGCGAGCCAATTCCTCCTGGCCATCAGGTCACTACTCTGGTTTACAGAGCACAAGCTGTTCTGGCCAGTAATTAAAAGAGAGCATAGCACAGCGTTTCAAACGCCCCAGTACTCCTGTAGAGAGAGCGCTACAGTGACTTACAGGTGAAGGGGTGTCCTTCCCCCAGGGCCCCTTTCCCCTCCGTACTGAGCAGCAACAGCGCATGCAACTCTGCCAGAGGATTTTTCAGTGACATTATTTTCTGTTGGAATAAACTGAGCTTGCAAAAAGAAATAAAACTGCCAAAACCACCCCCCAAAACAGAGCTCCCCCTGCACAGGTTGAGGCACCCATGGGTATCAGCAAGTCCTGTGACGAAGCAGGGTGGGTGCAGAGCGGGGTTTCTGACACAGTGTTGTTGTCATCCCCCCCCATTTCCCACTTTACAGCCCTTGCCTGACACCAGGCAGCTCAGGGCTCAAGACCCTCTTTGGCATCGGTTGCTTGACTTCACGCCAAGCTATGAGGTCAGCCCGTCCAGCTTCACAGACATTTCTTCTTCTTCGTGTTTCCAAAGGATGGAGGGCAAGGGAATCAGCTCGGCTCTCCCCAGGGGACAGACATTCCCACTCAGGTCCAGCAGAGCTCAGGGTTCCCGGGCTGTGGAGATGTGGCACAGACCCATGATGCTCTCTTATTTGGGATATGCACCCACATCCATGAGATGTGGTTTTTTTTTTTTTTTTTTTTTTTTTTTTAAGCACTCAGTTGTGTTGAATACGCATTGAAAACAAATTTCAAAGTCTTAAGTTTTCCAGAAAATGACATTCTTGTGTTCTGGCCAGCCCTACTCGATTCTAGCAAGTATAGTATTTTGATAACATGGTTAGGGCTTAGCATGGTTGGATGAGTAATAAATTGGCCAAGAAGTGAAACGGATTTTAAAATCATCCTTTCTGAAGGGATACCCTTTGAAGAAACTCTTTATGTTCTCTTCAAACTTGAAGAAATGACTTGAATTTCATATCACTTTCATAACTTTAGATAAGCAGAAACAAAACTAGTTTTTTATGAAGGCAGAGATGATCACCTCGATGGAAGTGCACGCCAAGAAGCACGTTCATTAACCATCTGACGGGAGGGGGGAGCAGAGGCTTTGCAACACCTCAGTCAGGCTCCCCCGTCTTTCTCTCTGCAACAAAAATTTAGCTGAAGATCATTAGAAAAACGTTGAATTGACAGAAGTAGTTTGTGCTTTGCTCAGCACAGCAAGAAATTGGTCACAGATCCCAGATAGAATTACTGGTAAGCAAGGTGACCCGGTAAAGCCAGGCCGTTAACACCCCAGAGCTGGCTTGGCAAGAAGGAAAAATTAAAATAGCAGGGAGGAGGTGAACTGGCCAGAAAGAAGATTTAGGCTAAAAGTTCCTGAGTTCAGAACCAGAAAACGCACCTTTAAGCGGTAAGAGAGGGTTACCGAGTAACATTTATTTATTGTCTGCCACGTGGAGAGAGATCTCCTGCAAGATCTCCAATCTCATGGCAGGGGGGTTGAAACTAGATGATCTTTAACGTCCCTTCCAAGCAAACTATTCTATGATTCTAAGCGATTACCTGTCTCAAATTTGGAGGGGAAAATACTTTCCCTTTCCCCTTAAGTGTATGCTAGCATACAAGGTGCTCTCATGGGAGCTGGCAGATGCTGCAGAGACAGGCAATTGCCCTGAAGGAAAACTCCAAAAAATTAACATAGAGAAAACCCCACGTGAGGCTTGGAAGGCTGGATCAGCGGGAATGACTCCACATAGCACCCTGATAACAACCTGCTCCAGAAACTGCAGTCAAATCCGCTTCCAGCCTTAGTTATCTGGAATGCAAGGTAAGCTATAAAAGTTATAAACTCTAATTGCTTTACGGTCCACAAAACCCACTGATGCTCAGTTCCTACCTCCTCACATCTGACTATACATGGTTTGGATTAGAGATGGCGCAGACCTGGAAGGAGAACAGGGTTAAGAGAGGCAAAGAGACTTTACAGCGGAGCGTAGCAAACTTGGCACTCTCGACATACCCCAGACCACCCCGTGCCCGACCCCACCGCAGTCCGCGCCCCTGCAAAGCTTGCGGGAGCTCCAGGGCTCCACAGCACACGGCCCCGAGCACAGCGCAGATGAATCCTCCTGGAAGATGTACAGTATACGTGCTCACGTCTGCCAAATGGTGAGGTCATTTTGGAAGGAATTTTATTTATTCAGGAAATATTTCTGGAAATATTTACATGTCAAGATTACATGTTTAAATTCTTTGACAAAGCAAGCTCTGGGCCACATGCAAGATTTCTAGAGAGCTTTGCAAATACTTCTTCAGGTTTTCCTACAGACAAAAGGCTTTTACTGTATAATCATTCTGGTGGAAGCCACAGATCCTTTCTCCAAAATAAGGAGATGAAGTCCTGCGTTGAAAACTCCAGTCTGAGCAAGAGGCTGCAATTTCTATCCCGTGCAGAGACAAGGAAAGGGAGTTGGCTTCATACCCTTGGGCTCAGAAGGATGCTTGCAACCAAATCCTCTTTATCAGCACAGAGGTGTAAACTCAGTAAAGTTCCTGCAGAGGAGAGGGTGTCCGGACCCGCCGGGGTCAGCACGTCCAAGCAGAGGAGCCCTGGGAAGCTCCCCTTGCCCCAGGCAGGGCTGGTGTTTGGTGACCAACGAGCTCTTCCAAGTGCTTTAGGCTGACAGAGCCTAGGCAGTGGTATGGGGGATAAAATTCTATCCTCTTTAAATATGTATATTTAAAATAAAGTAGTTTGCAACTCTGCAAGACTATGACCTAGCACTAAGAACAGGCACTTGAAGGAAACACTCCTGCTTTGGAAAAAGACGTAATCAACCTCTCCATTGTGTTTTCTGTCCACAAAAGTAGCTTCATATTTCACTTGAGCACTACAGGAGAGAAGAAATTGATGAGCAAAGTATGAACTAGCTTCTGTCTGAGAAGTGCCCAGACAGACTATGACTGCAGGCTGCAAGAGAGATTGCTGGGTCAGGGACGGGGAGTATGACAGAAGCCTGTAAAATTATAAGCGTAAAATTGTAAGTGGAAAAGAGAAGACTAATAGGGAACAAGTTCATGGCTGTGTCTCACAGTCTGAGAGCCAGAGGCATCAAATGAAGTTGTCGCGTGGCAGTTCCCTCTGCACACACCACGGGCTGTGGAAGGCTGCCGCAGATGATGCCACAAGCTCACGTCTGCTCAAAGGCTTTCTCACAGGTTTTTAGAAAAAAAAACAAAAGTGCATCTAGAGTTACTAAACCTAGAACTACCACCCTGGTTTAGGACAACCCAAAGCTGCAAGTCCGCAAGCAGCACAGAAGGGAGGTGCCAGCTCCCGTCCACCCTGCTCTTCCCAGGCACCCACTGCTGGCACCATCCTACAGGCACATTCCCTTATTTGTGCTAAATAATAAGTAGTCAATTATTTTAAGCCAGAAAATGAAGACAGCATGAACTGGCAATAATATGTGTTGGTTCTAATTTTCCAGTATGCCGTGATAGCTACTCTACTCTTCATCAACTATTGCCAAATTCATGAGGTTGATGTGAAATTCCCAAAAGCACAGAGAGAGGAATTGCGGCGCAGCACAGCCTTCTAAGAGATTCAGCAGTGTTATTCCTAGAACTATGTATAATATTTCTAAAGTTATATCCAGATCTAAGTCTCTATACTCTGCCTGAAGGGAAAAAAATTAGGCTAATTAAATACCGGAACAGAAGACAACTGCACAGCAAGAGCGAGATTATTCAGAGAGCTTAAGGCAACACCACTTTATCTAGGTAATCATAAAATCACAGTCATTGGCATGAGAAAGAAATGCCCAAACACATCTTCAGGCTTCAAAGGTTTGGACTCAACCTGTATTCGTGGCTCAGCTCACCAAGCACAGACTCACCCTGAGCAGACTCAAGCATATATACAAAGTATTCACGGAAAACCTTGGGTTTTTAAAACAAAACAAAAACCCCGCAACAAACACACCACCAAAATGAGTCCCAGGTTTTATAACACTAGGAAGGTTTTGCTTTGCCCGAGTATTCATAGTGAGGTATCAAAACCATTTCCACCTGGGGAGCTACGGTGCAGTGAGGATTTTCCACTTGAGCTACCTACTTGGAGACTGCAATAAGCATCATGCAGCTCCTCTCCGTGAGGCCCTTAGGAAAGGCAAAATCATCTCTGAACTCTTTTATTCGCCTGCCTTGACCCTGGGGCTCACTCAGGACGTACGGATATCCGCAGCCCCTTCCAAGGCACACGGACTGCCAGCCCACAAGAGCACAAACAACAGCTCTGCTTTGTGTTAGACTTGCCCTAAGCAATGGCACTTACACAGGAAATTATCTGAAAGCAATTATCTCATGCACAAATACAGTTTTTTCTTTTTGGTGCCTCTCACCTGCTAGTTGGGTACTATTCCAGGTCTTGGCTTTCCATCTGGAGAGGTGCGAGCATCAGCACAGCATTTTGGCTGGCACCGATAGTAGCTTTATTTCCTTCATATCTTGCAAATCTGAAAAGGAGACATTTGGAAAACATACTAGAAAGGCATTTGCTCCTAGGAAATAGCTTTTGTGCATTTGACAATGAAAACTCGAGTTTGTTCTCAGCGCTCTCAGAAGTGTGCAACCGAGAGAGGTGGTTGTGACTAAAGAGTCTCAGGTTTACCAAAAGAAAAAGACATTTAAACAAGACTCTCAGCAAGAGGAGAGACTTTGCACAGCCTCACACAACATTGTCACTCTTGTTTCAGAGTCATTCAGCCAGCATTTTACACCAGCTTCGGCAGCAAGAGGAGAGGGGCAGAGGGGTCCTGTCCACGTGCCCACCAGCGCTCCCCCACTGCTTCTCCTCATTTGATCTGCCTCTGGCTGCAGAGCCGTGAGGCTTTGGAAATGATCCCCCCATGCTAGCCTAGAACAAACCAAACACAGCAACTTTGTTGTTCACTCTGTAAAATGTCTGTTTGGATCCTTCAGAACTAGGGATGCCCTTCTTAAATTGCCTTACATAAAATATTTAAATTTTTAATAAGTTTACATGAGAGGAAGTTCTAGGATCTGAGCTTTCCACGGGTAAGTACATAAATATTTTACCTTGTTTTCTCAACTAGGCATTTCCTCCAGTTCTTCAAGTCCCTGCCTGTGAGTCATTCCAATACTTGAATTCTTCCCAGAGCCCTTTCCTTCAGCCTCCTGCCCTCTACAGGAGAGCACTACCACCCTCTGAACCATCTCACACCCACAACCCTTTTTCCACCCCAGCCTGATGTTTAATTTACATCAGCTGACCTTTCCAGGCCTAATGAGTGCTCCTTGATTACCCTCACTTCTGCCCTAACAGCTGTGTTTCCCTTGGTCAGGACAGTTAACTTGCATTGTTCATAGAGAGGAGTTAGCATCTGCTCTGAGATAGAGCATCTGCATATACTTGCACTGAGGAAAACTTTTTCTTATAGGTAAAACATGTATTTATAATCAGAATTTACTTTTAATGTCAACTGAAACAACAAAAAATAAAAGAAAGGAAGTCTACATGAAGAAACAGAGCACTGGTTTCCTTTGAAATAGCCTGCCCTGATTTGACTGTAGGATGCCTACACCTATCACATACAGTTCTTCACGCTTTATTCTAACTATTGCTTAGGTACTCATCAGCATCGTTTATGGGATACATATGAAGATAAATGCAACAATATATTCTTGAAAGAATAGAATTCTAATGAGATTGGGGAGATGCTAAAATATAGGAGCCCTGGGATTAACAGCCTGAACTAGTATCACAGTTGTCATCACATTAAGAGGATCTCGGGAGACTGGAATATTGATATAACTATGGTGTGAAATCAAAATCTTGTCATTTATAAAGGGAAAAAAAATGTTCCTGGTATGCAGACCGCTAGTTACGCATGAAAGTAGCACATACAAACCACAATGTCAGAAAAGCCCCAAGAGATGCTATAGTTCCACAAATATAACTATTCAATATATTCAAATGAAAAAAAATTAATCTTTACCACACTCCTCAATCAGTTATTTACATAATTTAGGTGCCTGTTATTCTATCTCTTTTTTCCTTTGATATTCCTTGTTTCTCATCATCACGCATTTGTGGTAATTGAGCCACAAGAAAGACCTTAATATAAGCTAAAAAATACTGTCTACTTGGCTGTGAGAGACAGTAAACAGCAGTCATTTGCTACCACAAACAGCTTCATTATAATTATCCTTTAGCGAAGAGTTGAATTGTGAATGTTTTCATCTCTCTTAAAAAAGAACCATTAAGTTTTGCCTGCACAATCAGTTCCTCAGACAGTCTGCTAAGCAACATTAGCAAAGCTCCCTCACCCAAAACCTCATTTTAACACCATTTCACCAGCTTGTAATTTCTAAAGAAAAGAACCAACCAGGGAAACAAGCTGCTTGTTATTCCCCGTTGATTTTGAAGGCAGGCAGCTGTCCGTGTGCTTATCAAGCTCCCGAAAACCGGAGCCAAGACGACTCTGATGTGGTTCACACCTGTGGTTGGGATGGGTTATGCCCCATGGATCAGGAAGGTACCAGCCAGGTTGTCGCATCCTACGTGCAAGTTTCAAAGACATTTAATGGAGTGTGTGCGTCCCAACGAACTGCACGGCCCAGCGCTGGGGACTGTGGCTCCCGTCCCCAGCGCAGCGGCCGGCCGGAGATACGTGTGCCCGCGGGTGGGACGCACACGGGCCTCGGGTCCGATGCTCTCCCTGCGACGCCTTTCTCGCTGCCTACGTGTCGCACATCACAGTGACTTTATGAACTCAGATCAACTACGCTGCTAAAACAGGCATTTAAAGTTAGTTTTGGTGCCACACCCAGTCCAATCTAAATAAAAAATGCACTTATTTGTCCCGCATCTCACTCCACAGTTGTCTCCTGTAAATGCACGTTGACCCAGGAGGAGAAGTAAAGGTATTATTTAGAAACGCCTGTCTCAGTGGTCCCTTCCTCCCGCTCTCCTAAGACTTGTCAGGTTCAACTGGCCTCTGCGAGTAAAACACCAAAACAGACCTTCTGTTTTGCAAGAAAATAGTTGGTCTCTGACTGGATGAGATCATGGTTTGTGATAACAATTACATTCTTTTTATCTCCATCCCAAAACAAAATCTGGATTGTAGCCACCGGTGTAAACAGTGCACGCTGCTGCCCGGGGAGCGGGAGCGCATCCCCGAGGGCTGCCACCTCCACCACCGCTCGGCTGCCGCCCGAGGCCGTGGCGATGTGCAGATAACTGAGGAGAAGGGCTAATGCCGGCATAACCTGGGATCCGGACAGAAGGAGAAGGTACCCTTGCGGATCCGTGTTTGGGAATTGTTCCTGGTGATAACTTCACCGCCCCCATTTCCTCGTTTCCTGAAGAACAGGACACAAAACTGAGCTGTAAGGTGGTGTTCTGTTTTAGCTAACTAGGTTTCCGTTGCTCGTAGAAGGCAGAAGGCTAACTGTCTTTACACGTCATTACAAGGGAGGCAGGACAATGCAGTGACTTGGATACTCCTGGACAGGCCCCTTCTGAATAACCATCTGAAAAGAAGAGTAATTTGAATAGAGATGCTAAATGGCACCTGTACCCTTTAAATTTTTCCAGTCTTAATTATAGTACAGACATGAAATCTGGATACTTATCTCAGAAAATGTGCATCTGTAATGAATAGAGCTGACAAGTAAATGAAGAAAGTAAAGTAAGTGCTCATTTCTTCATGACTTGAAGGTAAAATGAGCAAATAGGTATTTTACCTGCTAATACTTAATGCAACCTAAAGCCTAATTATTCCCATTGCCAACATCCTGAGTTAAATGAGTAGTATATTAGCAATTTTATTTGTATTGTCTTCTCTTGGAAAGGAAAACTGATTCTGGAACTCTTTGATTTTTCCATAAGGAAGGCCCAGTGGAGCTGGCAAACGCTAAGGTCTATGGATGGAATAAAGTACTCCAGCTATTCTAGCGCTCTCTCTTGGAAACACGTCGTTGTAAGTGGAAATGCAAATACCGTATGCTCTTACTGAGGTTGTAATTAATGTATTTGGGAAAGGAACCAATGTAAATTATTTTTCATAACAGTGAGCCTTTATATAAGGCTGGACTATTTAAAAGCATGCCCACTATGTAAAGGCAGAGAGGGAAGTGTCAGCCCATATTTACGAACAGTCAGAGTTGAGTTGATTTGCATAAAACTCTTCAGTAATGGTTTCTAATTCTGATGCTCAGCTTAAGGGCCCAGGAGCTCAGGTCTTCTCAACGGCTAATGAGGCATGTTTAACATTCGGATGTGAGTTACGCTCTGCACCCTCGAGGATGGGTCGCCTTACTCACGCCCAGGCCCGAAGACCCTGGACAGACCGGTGGACGTCTCAGTGGAGGTGGTGTTTTCAATAGCTGTAGGTATTCAGCGCTGCTACCCAGCTCCCAGCACACAGTGGCCATCCTGCAGAAAGGGGATCTTCGCGGTGTGTCCCTCGGGACTCATTGCCCATCAGCTCGTGGAGAGCACCAGTGACCCTCCTGGAGCCCACCCTCTGCTTTAGCCCCGTTTTAACGGCGTCCGGCATGCGTGCGCCGAGGCAGCTCCACGCCGAGTACCGGAGCATAGAAGGTGAGGATGGGTAGGCGATGCGCAGCCAGAGGCACCCACTGTCCTGGGTGTCAGGGGCTGCAGTGAG
>NW_009618266.1:1755-12147 GCF_000690535.1 Cariama cristata | reverse complement strand
AGTTGGGGACAGGGGGGGGAGAGGCCACTCAGAAATGGAAATCAAAGGAGCCGATGATGCTTGGTGGCACTCTTCATGCTGAAATATGTTATTAATATTAATAGAGTTATAGCTTGATGAAATGTGTTTTTTGGAAGAAGGATTAAGTGTACCCTGATTCCATTGGCTTGTGGCAACACAGTGAGGTTTAAAATTCTTGCCTTTGCAGGCAAGGGACGGCTCTCGTGCCTCTGTTCCCGCGGGAGCGAACGGCAAAGGCTGAGATGAGAGGCAGGCTGAGCCGGTATGGGAGCACTCGGCCATGGCTCTCCAAAACTCTGGCATATACTTCCCAGGAGAAGAGAAATTAGTGTGAAAAATTTCGTGCATCAGAAGGAGATGATTAATTTTCTTCCAACTAATTAATGAAATGAGATAATTTTCCATCTACTGATCCAGAGTCCAGCAAGATCAGCAAAAAAGACTCATATTGACTTCGGAGGATTTTGCGCCAGTGTCATTTTATGGTTCACTTCAGCAGAATGATACATTTATATTGGGAAAGGGAGGTTATAGGATTTTCTAGGAACAAGATCATTTTTCAGAAAGAAGGATGTTTACCTACATTTTCTCTGCTGCTAAGGCAACTGAAAGAGAGCATTGTTGTTTTGTTTTTAATTAAAGTTTTTAGCATTCATCTCAGCCACCGTATTGACTTTTTAATATATGAATAAATATAAAAAGCACATATATTTTATACTCCCTGCTCTGCATTTATTCACTGCAACTTACAGGATTCTTTCCAGCGAACTGAGTTATACATTTTCAGCAGCATCCTGCCACATCTTAGAAAAAAAAAAAAAAAAAAGAAGGGCAGAAAAACCACCACATTAACCCACTGTGTCCCGAAATGAGTGCGTGCTGCGTTCAGAACAGACTCTATCATTAATAGGTTTCATACCTGTTTATAACGAGGAGGCTACAGCCTTTCTGAAACGTCCTGTAAACATTAATCCTCTGCACACCCTCACAGCATTGCCAAGTATCATTTTCCTGCTTTCAAATACGGGGATTGATTCCCAGAGCTAAACACCAGCGCTCAGATACCACGGTGATGGGCTCCAAGTCAAAGCCGCCTTTGCCATTGACAGAGCTCAGGGCAGAGCTCAGGAATCCCAAGTGCCACGGGCTGGGGGTCTACAGAGAAAAAAGAGGTTTTTGTCAGAAAATGCCACTTGATCAAAACACTCTGGACAACCATGCTGGTTTTGAGACACTTTCCACAGGGTTGTCAGCAGTTTGCCCGCGCTCCTGCCCGTGCACCCCAGCTCCCCTGGGAGCGGGGTCCGACCCAGCCCCCCCAAAACCAGTTCGGGCACGGAGGTGCACCAAGGCACCCAGAGCCCCTTTTAATTTTCATCCCGAGGTACCTGAATATTTTCAGAGCTGACCCGTTATGCTTATGAATAATTAGATGCAGATGAATAAGCAGTGCAACAGTTTCAATTTCCTAAGAAACGGGTTTTCTCTGAGAACGGGACACTTGGTGCTGGGCAAGGGCAGACGAGAGAGCTCTCACCCAGCTGAGGTTGCGGTGGGAGAGCCTGGGGGAGCGGGCGGCTTCTCCCCTGGTCCTAGGGCGTACGCCGTCAGCGGGGCTGGAGCTCCGCGTTTGTGCCTTGCAGAGCTGGGGCTGCGCGGTTCGGTTTTAAAGGTGTGGAGAGGACAGGTACCGCGTAAAGAAAGTGGCTTGTATTAATAAGGTGATAAGCTACGGAACAGAAAGCCGGATGGTCTCCATGTTGAAAGGTTAATTAAACCAGCAAAGCTTACATGCTTCGCGCACGACAGAATTGCTACGGCTCTTTTCCCTTTAAATATTTTGCATACTGAATTAAACTTTACTCCCCTCCCTGCACACACACAAATAAATAAATAAATGTAGTGAATCAAGTCAACCATAATTCTAATTAGCCCCAGCTGTTATTTCACCATCCTTTAAGGCCCTATCTGCAGCACTCAGAAATAGGTTACACATGGCCTCATGCAAGGAGACATGAAATAATTGCTTCAGTCTGAATGAAGAGTAACTAATTTTGTTCATGTATTATTCAGAATGACAGGGACATTACTGTAATAATTCCTGACTAGTTCAATATTCTCAAGAATGGTGGAGAAAAAAGTGCATTTGCAGCCACACAAAGTGGTATGAACTGTGTCTCCGGGCTGAACCTTTGCCTACTTCCCTATTTATTTTTAACAACATTTCCAAATCGCACTTTAACGATACTACTTTTCACAGCTAAGATTCATTTTGACTGGAAGTATAAGGAGAGCTCTTCTTGAGCCAATGTGACCTGCTACTGATTTAGCAAAAAAAGATGATGTCACTGGAAATAAATGACTCCTTAGTAATTCTTCTTTCACTGTTTTTCTCCTGAAGAAACAAAGAACGACTTTGGTAAGACAGTTGGCAATAAAATTAGTAAATGACTCTGAGAAAATCTGTTTGGAGAGGACACCTTCAGATGCTAATAAACAAATATATTTGTTAGGTATTTATGGCCGTGCACATTGTAGCCTAACATTAAAAAATCTGCGTTATGATTTAATGAACTGGCAATGGGTTTAAAAAAAAAAGGTGCTGTAAATTGTCATTATTTAATAAAGAAGAGAAAGAACAAAAGCAGGGATGAAAATGAAAGGAAAATCAAGAGGGACAAGACATGATAGATTACAGTTGGTGGGCTTAAACACACATCTGTATGTCAGCTTTTTAATGGAAAGAAAAATGATAAAAATCTTAAATAAGTTTCTTTGTATAAGCTTCCAAAATTGTACTGGTTTGAAATATCTAGGCGACTGAGCAAAAAACGTTGGGTCTTTTCCTTTTTTCCCTGTCTATAAATTAACACAGTTGAAGAGCAAAGAATGAAAAGAAAGACTAAAATTACAGTTTTGATTACAAAAATCGATGTTAAAAGGGGAATCTCGAAACACTCTATTTCTGATGAGAAATTCTAACTGAAATGGATGTGTGAATACACGCATATGCACGCCAAAGACCAGAGCTGCAGACACAGCGGCGCAATCGCTTTTTCCTGACTTGATTTCAGTAGTCAAGCGATTGGGTTGGGGCCGGACCAGGTGGTGCAGAAGGAGGTGAAGCAAGATCCAGAATTTAAGCAATTGTGTTTGAAACTTGGAGAGAGCCAAGAAAAGGGTAACTAGCACATCAAGCAAAGGATGAGTGTGGTTTCCAATTATGTCATATGCGTAGGTTAGGGAAGAGGAGAGCTGAAATAATACTTTGCTACTTGGTCATGAATGGTGACACGAAGAAGCGAAGGCGTTTCAGGCCTGGCTGGGTTCCCCGGCCGTCGGTTCCCAGCTCAAGAAGTTGAGTACATGCAGATAGAGCACGCTGGAGCTGATGAGAAAGAGCCCAACAGAACGAGTTTGCAGCTAAGCAATTTGAATATTTACTGATTAGTTGGTATACAGGGACCGTGAAATCAGTCGGCACGTGGCAGGCTGTCTGCTCAAAACTAACCGGCAGAAAACAGCTGAGCAAAACCAGAAGGATAAAGGCTGTTCCCTAAATATAAGTGTTATGCAAAAGCTTATAAGGCATTAGAAATCATTTGACAAATAGCACACTTTGTTTTTAAAAGCACACATAGGCCGGTTGGCAGATGCGTGTCAGTGACTGCACATATGTAATGTCAGGTGCCGGTTTCCAGCAGTTCTCAGTGACTAATTACAGCCTCTGCAATTACCACAGTACTGTTATGATTCTTTAAAACAATAACATTTTGTTCACTGAATGATGAAAACAGTTTACTTATCACATTGCTTTCAAAAGCGAAAGAGTAAAGAGACTGAGGGTGACCCACTTTATTTCCCCTAAACAGTCAGATGGTCCTTCAACAGAGAAAGGTCAAGAAATTCTACTATGAGAGGATCCATGGTTTGTAAAACCTCATTCCCATCAACAGAGCTTGCTCACACCCGTTCAGTATTAGCTCGGTGCTAAAAGTTCACCAAAAATTCTCTATGGAAAATGTGCAAGCTGCAGGACGGCTAACTCTGCAGGATTAGACGGTGTCTTATGGACAGACCACCCAGCTGTGAAAACTTTCTGCAATTTCTTTCCCAGTCACACGTATTTTACTGCAATTTAAGGGCTGAAGTAATATGTTAAAACAACATTTGGTATTAAAACCGAAAGCAATTTATGTATCGCCTTAGTCTTGGAAATACAGCTAAGGAAACCACTACCATGAAATTCATGATAAAATCTCACAAGTTGGCCATCCAGACGCTAAATGTGGATAAGTATCAAGTCAGAAAACAGAGATGCACCTTGCTGACAGACCATTTTCAAGCTGGATGCATTGTCACTGATTTCACCCACATTCCCAGCACAAAGTTCTCCTCTCAATCACAGAATCACCAGGGTTGGCAGGGCCCTCTGGACATCACCCAGTCCAACCCCCTGCCAAAGCAGGGTCACCCACACCAAGTTATACAGGATCGCGTCCGGGCGGGTTTTGAATATCTCCAGAGGAGACTCCACAGCCTCTCTGGGCAGCCTGTGCCAGGGCTCGGCCACCCTCACAGTACAGAAGTTCTTCCTCACGTTCAGGTGGAACTGCCCGAGTTTCAGTTCGTGCCCATTGCCCCTTAACCTGTCGCTGGGCACCACTGAAGAGAGTCTGGCCCCATCCTCTTGACCCCTGACCTTAAGGTATTGATAAGCATTGATGAGATCCCCTCTCAGTCTGCTCTTCTCCAGGCTGACCAGATCCAGCTCCCTCAGCCTTTCCTCATCAGGGAGATGCTCCAGTCCCCTCACCATCTTCCTTGCCTTTTGCTGGACCCTCTCCAGCAGTTCCCTGTCTGTCTCGAACTGGGGGGCCCAGAACTGGACACAGCACTCCAGATGTGAATGTTGCCTTCTACTGCAGTGTAGATTCAGTTTCCGCAAATACTGAGATTTCTCTTTCCTTTTTGAGCATCTTGTGGGATGCTGTAGGAAATGAAACCATGTTGTCAGGTCACCTTCTTCTATTTACACAATCTCTATCCCCTCAATTTTCAGAAATATCCAGCGATTTTAAGGGTTTCTGTATTGGAGTACTTGGTGTTGGGTCTCACAGAGCACTCTGCAAGATGCAGGAATATCAGCCCTAATTTATTCTGGGGTCTTGCAAGTATCAGCTTAGCTCGGGCTCCCCAGAAGGCCTGAGGTCACTCACCAACCTGCTCCTGTCCCAGCCCCTCTCCTCCTCCTGCACCAGTGCTCAGCATGAGCAGAGCTTGTGAGCCTGCCCAGCCCAGCCCTGCTCACTCCCAAACCCTCATGCTGGCCATCCCGTCACTCCCAAGGCATCCATCACTGATCCCAAATACCAGTCCAGCCCTCTACCACCTCTCGTGTACCCCAAGCACTGACTCGGGGCTGCCCATGAGCCTCCAGAGCAACCAACACTCACCTGGGGCTAGCTGTGCTATAAAACCTGACCGTAGCATTGAGCTCAGCTCAAACGACGTTTTTCTGCAGTTTATACCTCCTGGAGCCAATCCATACTGCCTGTAATTTGGGATGACTGCTCAGTCCCTAATCTAACCCGTATGTAAGCAAGTATATACCAGTTGGCTTCAACCTCAAACGCGAGCTCGTGTTGGGTAAGGATTCAGCTATGCAGGACAGTCTGTAAAACCCTCCGAGTACAATAGGCAGTTCTGCTGTAGCACTCATGGAAAACCAGCCAGAAATTCTTCACAAATGTATATGCAATTATTCTCATGTTCCCTGGCCTTGCGTGAACTTTCCAAGTGTCAGCAGGGGAACGAGCCCCCAGCACGGCAGCGAGCCCTGCAGATGGGGTGCGGGGTCCCCGCTGCTGTGCCCGGGCCCGGGGGTGCCCTTCGTCCGCCCCGCACCCACCGGAGCCACCACGGCATTCGGCTCGGGCTGATCGCTGCAGGGAGAGGGGCAGGGGTGGGAAAAGGAGTGAGGATTTTTTTCCCCAAAAAGTACAACAGAAGTTTGTTTTTGCATGATCACCATCAACAGGGCTCTATAAATTGTCCAGGGCTGGTTAAATTTCCATGGCAGCACTCAAGCGCACATCACGACACGGCTCCGAGCTGTCACCCCTTCCGTGGTTACGCCCTTCAGCCCGCCACTCGCTGGCTTTAGGAATATTAAGCTACGTTTTGATCCAGGTACTATCGCTGCTCATCTCACCTTGTTTCTGCACTCAGCTGCTGAGAACATTCTTACAGATTTGTCAGGTGAGGCTTTATTCCTTTAAAAAATGAATTAGAAAAGCCATCTGGACTATTTTTTTAAAACCAACTCGAACTCCTCCAGCTGTTGTGTGACCTCATCCTTCATTAATTTCTGTAGGCTCGTATTTACTATTGAGATCAACCCTACAAGTGTATAATTTCCTGATTTCTTTCCAGCTACTTTATTAAAGATTGGGGTTAGAGATTCGTTCCCCTTGAGTCCCCTGATAACCCTCCTTCTCTCGCAGGAGTTGTTAAGGAGCAGATGATGCATCACAGGTTCCTTTATAGCAACAATAATTGTTCTGCTTCAGAAGCAACTGTGGCTTATATACTGCAGTTTTTCTGAAATTGTTTTTCTTCTTTCCCTTATTGCTAAGGAAGATATTGGCACCAAAATGTGATTTGAGATCTCATGTTCTCGTATTTTCTCCCCTACCTGAAGCCAGTGCAGATGTTACGTTTGCGATGCCGCCGCTGACATCTGTGTAACCAAATCCAGAGTTATAAACAGGAAGCAGAAGTGACAGCAGCAATTTCAAGAGGTGCTTTTCTTCTGCTGAAACCATTATTTCAGACAGGATATATAAATCATGCCGTCTCTGAATTGTCCAGTTCCGAGCCTATGGCAACCCTCAGCTACACGATATGCCCCAGCCCTTTGCCTTGCTGACAGCCTGGCTGCTTTCCCCGCGGCGTTTGGAGCTTGCAGTTCTCTGGTCTGTGGGAGGAAAAGGGAGGGTGATAGTCATTACAAAAGACCGTAAGGCGATTCTTGTGTCTGTCAGCTAGGGCTGCCTGCTGGTGCAGAAGGAGAAGTATTCATCAACACTTCCCGTGTGGGTATGGGGTCAGTACCCAAATCCCAAACTGGTTCTCCTGCCGCAGATGCCCCACTGCATGCTCTGGATGTGCCGCCAGCCTCCCGGGCCAGGCCACCAGCCAGGGCATCCTTCAGGAAGGCTCATTTACTTGGTGCTTACTCTGTTTAATTATGGCCACCGATCTCCCATCTCTGATCCCATAGCTGGTATTTTCAATGGTAGATGTCAGACCTCAGCACTCAAAAGCCTTGGGCGAAGGAGGCTCTCCACCCACTTCACGATCCTATGCTGTAGCCAACATCACCCTCTGAAGTAAAGATAAAATGTGAGCATAATCTCAGTTCCTCCCCTTTTCTGCTGAAGCAGCACTTCTAGCGCTAACATACTCCCACTAGCACCACGAGATGTTAAGTGACACCACGGGTGAACGGCGTACGCTGGCTCAGAGGCAGGAGCCACTTCCCTCATCACAGTGGCAAGCTGATAGCTAAAAAATGCAGAAATGGACAGGAATAAAGAAAAAAAAACAGGTGTGAAATACATAAAATCTGAATCAGGGTGAGAAATCTTACTGTTCATAATATTTAGCATTTACAATCCATTTATAATCAAACGTCTTGTCTCCATTTATATTTATAATTCCCCATCTTTCCTGCACTAGTGGCAGGATACTATTCAGTAGCCCAGTGCAGATCTTAAAATGGCAATATAATGACAGAACGTGAGAGTTGTGTAATTTATATGTCTTAAATTTTTCTTTATATAAATACAATTTATATTCACATGTGTCCTCAAATAATTGCGCAAATGGTAATATACTAGAAATGCTGACATGTCATTACTTCTGGCTTGCAGAGGAGGGAGAGGAAGAGCCGCCTGCCCAGGGAGGCCACACGACAGTCCAGGACGAGAAACGATTGAAAGGGCAGCAAAAAGGGGCTGGAGGGCTGCGCCGGGCAGGGCGAGGGGGCGGACGGTGTTAGTGAAACGGGAAGTTGGTAGAGGATCTTGGTTTCATTGCATTTCAACACCTGGAGCTTTGAAGGGATTTTTTTTTTTGAGGCGGGGGGGGGGGGGGGGGGGGTAGTGGTGGTCAGTTTTTCCAGTGCATCACTAAAAGTTTAGGAGAACATCCTCCTCCTCCTCTGTAAAGGCAGGGGACTCCAGCCTACATTCACAGCCGGGAACTGCAGAGCCCAAGTGAGATGGGCACAGGGGCTGTGGGAAAGCATCCCTTACCCCAGACAGCCTGATGTGAGAAACATGTCAGGATGGCCTCGCCACCGGCACAGCTTCCAGGAGGTGTATCTGAGCCGGCTGGCACCCAGGACAAAGCACCCTTCTCCAGGACCCCTGCTCAGCCCAGCTGGGGAAAGGGAGATAACGGGCAGCATTTGTTTGAGCCTTATTGGAAACACAGAGATTGCATTTAACGTATCAACAGGCATAAAATAAACGGGTGATTTATAAATATTTGCATGCTATAATTGTCTTTAGGAAAGATCAGCTGGGTTACATCGCACTGGGGCCATTTTTCTGTGAGGAACAGCAGAATTGTTAACAGGTTTCATTTCCACCACTCAAGCAGCTAATGTGCAATCCCTTAGTCTGATCACGCTTCTGCTTCCAAATGGGACTTCACGAGGGAGCACCTCTAATCGGACATGTTCTTTCAACATTTTGTATGGGAAATGTCTGAAGGTTGCTGGGATGAGTCTTACTGTTACGAAATGGTACTCCTGAGTGATAGGAAGGAAAGCGTATGGCTCTTCGTGGGGAAAAGAAAGCAAACAGCTGGAAAGTAAAGTGGTCTCGGCTGCCAGTCTGCAAACTCTTTCTGGGAACAGTGAACGGATCTGGGTCAGACCTCGTAATCTCTTAATGGTTTTCGATACCATAATACACGATAAAGCCATGTCTTGACTTGTGTTTAATTCTGAGTTTAGTGAATCAATTCCAAACAGTGACTGAGGCCAGCCTAAGGTGGGGACCAGCACATTACATTGCATTTCTCCTGGCTGTGAAGATATGAGCCTCTGAGACTTTCTTGACGACATAAAGATAGTGATTCATGGACATGATCAAATATTTAAATCTTCTTCTGTAGCTGCCCTCTTTCTGCTAGGAGGTACTTTTTCAACGTTTCAACCACATTGTACAGGACTACAAATTAAGAGAAGCAAATGACTGGGAAAAAGGTGAGGACAATGTGACCCTATAGGTGACATTAACCTTGGGAACCATGTTTGCATTTAGATTCCAAAGTCAGAGGAGCTTCAACCCAAACCGAAACTCCTGGCCTTGGGAGAGCTTGGGTCCAAATGCTGTGGCTTGGGCTTGACACCATTTCAAAACTCCGTTTTTATATGGAATGAAAAAACCCCCAGAGCTTGTCCGGTTCTGCGTGGCAGATGTTGCAGTGCACACTCTGTATTGACCCACAGCTGCACCACCAGGTACGAAACTTTGAAGGACTGCAATGGATGGAAGAAAAAACTGCCATGCTAAAAGACCTTTCCTTATGTTTACACCATAACCACCACTTCTGGAAAGAGGCCGTAAGTAATACAGTATTTGCTAACGTGGTAACAAAATAAGAACAAAAACTGCACTCCTCAGTCAGAGAATGAACAAAATTTGTTTCTTTTCAATAAGCAGTACAAAAAAAAAAGATGCCTATCCTAAGAAAAGCTAACTGCCCGCGCTCCTCCTGTGTGCTGAGGCTCACTATTTTTAACACCTTCATGTGTTATGGGCATACTTGATTGATCCAGAACTTCACAGCTGAGGGATAAAGCCTGGTCCCAGTGAAGCCAGTTGTCTTTTGGCCTCACCTCCGACACAGACAGGACTTCACGCTAAATACTCTGCTCTATCTCTGCACATCTTTGGCTCGGTCAGAGAACTCTGCTGTTGATGTGACTGTGGAAACACAATGTGGGGTAGAGGACGAAATACCAAGGGAAGATTGGAGGATGTTAATAATGCCTATTTTTATATCTACTAGATGCCAACTATCTGAGCTAATAGAATGTAATTGGAAGACTAGATTTAGTAATTTTCTTTATTATTAGGTCTTGATGTACTTCTGTCAACTCCAAAATACTCATTACATGTAATTAGGAAGAAGATTAGAGTGCCGTTAAGATGCAGAATAATGATGCAGCTCAACAAGGGCCAGTGGAAAAAACAACCCACTTAGGAAAATATCTCAAAAGTGCTGAGCAGAAGAGGGCATTTAAAAAAAAAATGATAAAAATGAGAGCTGGTGCTAAATAATGAAGATGAG
>NW_009618266.1:568-1738 GCF_000690535.1 Cariama cristata | reverse complement strand
GTTGATATGCAGAATCAAAGCATTTGATGACTATGCCTCCCTCTAAAATGAATCCCTTGTGTTTATTTAGACGGCTGAAGCAACATTAGTAAGATAATTCCCTAAGAACCACCCTCGGTGCCTTTTTCATAAACTCCCACCCCAAATAGCATAATTAATTTCACAGTTGTATAGAAGAATAATAATAAGAAAAATCCATCCTTTGGGAGATAGGTGGTAATTTCTGATAGAAACTGTGGATAGACACAGCATATAAAACTTTCTGATACTCTGAATATTCTGAATTCACCAGAAATTGCCATATTATACCTGTCAGAGGGCTGGTGATATGAAACTTAACAAGCTGATATTTCACTCTGATTTCCTTGAGCATGGTCCAATTTATTAAATCAAAATTCTAGGTTAGCTTTAATATGAAATAAGATTTTTATATTTCAGAGTAATGTATGTCAGAATGCATGAAACAGGTAATGGGACCGTGAACAGTAATTAAGTTGTATGTAGTGGTGAAAGACAGGTGAAGAAGAAAAACAAGAAAATCTCTGAAATCTCTGAAAATTTCTGTCAAACTGGGGGATAAAAGTCAGGAAAAGAGGACAAGCCTGTGTCTGCAACACCGTACAAAGCAGCACACCACAAGGCATTACCAATACGGGAATCTATTTCTGGTTCTACCACCAACTCCCCATATGACATCAGATGAATTATTTCAGGGCAGAATTGCTTCTCCAGTAGCTTCGTATGAAATAGCAAAAGCGCTGTTAACACGCAGTTGCGGTTTCCCGTCTCACCCCGGCCGATGCCTCGGTGTACGCGGGGCCCCACCACGGCAGCGCGGCATCCCCGTGCCGGTGCCGATGGCCGTCCCCAACAGGTGCGGTTTGCCCACCATGGCCTGCTGCCTGCAGCGCGCTCCTCGCAGGCTCTGCATAGGTCTTGTGTTTATTTTGTAATTGCTTCTTTTTGTTTTGTTTGTTAGTTTGGGTGATTTTGCGAGGCTTCTGGCTTTGCTCGCTCCCTCACCGCCCCTCGGTAGAGCTGGCGCGAGGGTGGAAGGAGGCGAAAGCGTGGCCGGAGTAGCGTGTGCGGTGCAAAGGGGCAGGGGACGGATCTCCCGTGGGTGGGACGGGGGGTTCCCCTCCCAGCCCTGTGCCGTGGGTGCCGGGGGGG
>NW_009618266.1:0-200 GCF_000690535.1 Cariama cristata | reverse complement strand
TTATCCTTCCTCAGCTTTGCGGAACAGCAGGCACCATCTGGTTCCCTGCCTGCAGCTGGAAAGGCAGAAAACACACGGGCCTTGTGATGGCTGCACAGAGGGAAGCAGGGTGTGATGGTATTGATGACAATCACCCCATCAAGGCTGGGAATAGACCAAAATGCAGGCAATTAACCCAAAATGGCACCAGTGGGGCAGCC
>NW_009618265.1:28434-36164 GCF_000690535.1 Cariama cristata | reverse complement strand
GGGAGGGGAGGGGAGGGTGCGGGTGGTTCCTCTTCGCTCCCGAGGAGAGAGTCCGTCTGCTGCGGGGCAGCGCGGGATCTGCCGGGGAGGGGGCGAGAGGGCTGCGTTAATGAAATGGCCAAGCTGTGTTGGCTCATCTTCTAATTATTTTTTTTTTTTTTTGATGGAACCAAACTTATAACTGTAAGGACGCTCTAAGTCATTTTATTGATGTTCTGACTTGTAGCATCATCTTCTGTGAAGAAAAACCACATATTGCAGTGAAATGTGAAAGCTACTGCGGGCTTCCCTGCAGTACAGCTGTGGCAGTGCAGGCACGGAGGTGCCGGGTCTACACCTTCTGTCTGGGGTCTGCTGGCCTCTAACAAATTCTAGGTTTGGCTATCGTTAAACCCTAACCGTGTGCTAACAGAGTATTTCCAAGTGATGGCCTTTAGTTTCTTTAACGTGGCCTTCTAAAGGCACTAGTAACAAATTCTAAAATCACTCCACTGCGGGAATGCAAGGTTACCTTCTCAAATAAGCGTGCACCTTTAACGTCTCTCGGTGAAACTGGAGTACAGGGAGGGGTCTAGAAGCGGTCGTACAGTTGTGCAATGTGTACTTCCTATCTGACGGGTCTGTAGGGCGAAGTACTGCGAGCTGTGCTTCTTGTCCTGCGCTGCTGTAGCTGTGATGGTACTAAGCTTGGCTTCCCTGCTAAGGAGTATTTTTTTGAGGAGAACTTGTATAATAAAAGTTACGTCTACATACCTAGGCAGGGGCTTCTAGCAACTGTCTGTAGCCCTGCTTCCCTGTGATGTCAGTGTCTATACGCAGGTTGTGCTTGGCTAACGGGGACTGGGGTGGGCGCTAATGTAGGGATGGGTTCACGTGATTTGTAGTGACTTTTTTCTAACCCAAATGGAAAGAATTTAATTTCTAGACACCTTGTTAAAAGAACAATTGCAAAATACTTATTTTGCTGTGCAAATTACCACTGTCCATAGCATTATTTTGAGATGTGAAAAAATGCTGCCATAATTGGTTTTTATCTAGCTAGTTAAATGTTGAGCATTGGATAATTTTACTTCAGTATCAGTTTAAAACTACGCCAGAATTCATAGTTCACATGTAGCCCTGGACTCTTCTTTAGTGAGCAGCACTGACAGGAGAATCTCATGAGTTGGCCAGAGCTTCAGCTCCGAGCAAGCGTTCTCTCCTGGTAGTGGCGTAGCCTAGAACCAGGTATTGAGAAGGTTCTGTATGCTCAGGTGAAACTCATCCCTCTGGGTAGCCCAGCTCTTAATAAAGTATTGTGGGAGTGTGTCTATGATACATTATTTAAGATGCAAACCTACTACAGGTCTCTAATGACATGAGTACTTTTACATAATGAAACTCACCTGCTTCACTCCAGAGTTGCTGATAGGTTTCAGGCCAGCACTCTTGTGGAACGTGACTGTTCTCACTAAAGAGTGATTTATCTGGTTGGTTGGTTTTTTTTCCTCCCCCGTTCCTATTTAATGTAGAGCGCTGGCTTAACAGGTACCTTTTACAACTGCATGTATGAGCTGGTCTTTTGTAAGGCTGGGTGTCCAGCCTTCTGAGCCTGTGTGCACGTGGCTCTTGCCCATAACGCTTCAGTTTGTTGTACCTACTGAACTTCCTCGCTTCATTTCATTGAAAAAATTAGGAGGAACTTGAATTCTCGGAGGTACTGTTTTCACGCTAAAACATTTCAGTTGCTGTTGGGGTAAATTTTGAGAGCAGAAACTTTGATACTGCTATGTTTTTGCTATCCAGAACCGCTTTAGCATATTCCAGGCTGTTCATAGGAGGTCCTTGTGGACTCAATAATACAATTTCTTGAACTGTGCCTGACCTACATTGTCTAGGAACCTTGTCATGCAGGTGTTGTGCAACCCTTGCAAGTTTGTGGCTGATGCTTAACAGAAGACAAGGTACCCAACTGGAGCCTTATTCATAAAAAGGCAGATGATGGATATGAATGAGAAAGTTCTTACAAGGCTATTACTGAAAGTTGCTTTTAATTAATCTAGAAGACAGTAATACGTCTAGTGTGATGCTAGTTCTCCATGGATCCACTCCTGCAGGTCAGAAAACGGTCAAGTAACTGTCTGTACAGAGCTTGTCCTGATCTTCAGCTTCAACCCAGTTGCACTCCGTATTGCGCTACCCAAGACACACTGCCATTATCTGTTGCTGTCAGCGTCTTGGCTAGGCGATATGGGAACAAAGAGTTAAAGGCTCCAGAAGCCCTGCGTTGTGCTCCTAACGTCTTGTCTCTTGGGTACACAGTACAGCGTGCTTTGTGCCCCCAGTTTGAGCTAAAGATCTAGTTTGGGCAAGTAAGATGTGGCAAGCGGTTAGCTTACTCGGGTTAAGTAAGCTTTCTGGGTGAAGTCTAAAAACTTAGTAGGTAGTCAGGCTTCAGGTTTTGTTTGTTTGTTTGAGTCCTGTTACATAGCTGTAAAATCTCAGTAGTCGTAAATATGTAGGATGTTATCTGTGTATTGTCTATTGTAGATGCCTGCCTTGCCACAAAAGAACATCAACAACACCGGAGAAACTTTTTCCAGGGAGAAACTTGATTCCTGTGCTATCAAAACTACTGGACTTGTGTTATAAAACTTTATAGTGCTACTTTTTTTTTTTTCTGAAGTAGCTGTCAGGAAACGGTCCAGTGGGCATGGTCCATCTCCCCCCTACATGGACATGTAGGGGGAGATCAGAGTTCAGTATGTCCAGCGATTGCAAATCTGATGGTTCATATCCAGGTCTTAGGGATTCCGTAAGTTGGTGCCTCTGTGTACTTGAGGGTGAAAGTAAAACACAACTGGTTACAGTGGTAAGTGCCCGCAGCTTTTCTAAGATTACAAGTTCCTGATGAGGGAGAAGGAGCCAGACTAGTTAGCAGGTGATGAACTGCGATTGCCAATTAATTTAGCCACACTACCCTGAAATATATAAAAATTGAACTTGGACCAGGCATACCGCTGTACTGGTATGACTTAAGACATTAATAAATACTGCTTTGAATGTAAATGTTTTAAAATTTTTAAAAAATTTTTCTGTAGACTTGTCTAGACAGCACAGAAAACTGTCACCTCTTGGTACTGAGACAGAGCTATTTTAAACTAGGAAAAAGGTTCTTGTGTCTATTGGCCATTGATGGAGCGAAGCTGAATGGCGGCTGTGCTGTTCTAGTGTGGTGGTACTTGGGTGGCTAGCTATGCCGGAGAGCTAACTGAGTAAACCCGGTCAGCCAAGGCATCGTATCGTAAAACTCAGGAATTTGCTACTACTCTCTAACAATGCTAAGCAACAAAATGCTTCCATGTATTGTGCTGGCAGTGAGACAGTTTAATATATCCTAAACCACTAAATCTCTGCTATAACAGCATTAGTTTGAAGCAGTTAAGTCTTTTGTTGGTATTTTAAGTCAGGAATTAGAGAGGATGGCTGTGCCTAATGCTGTTTTGGTGGGGTTCTTGCCCTCTGCTTCTTAGTGGATCTGAATTCCTACAACCAGTGAGTTTGGAGTATTTTTAGAGGGAAAACCTGTAACAAAGACTGCTGTAGAGAATCAAAGTGTCTTGAGGAGTGCGTGTGTGTGTGTCAGGTAATTGGATAGGAACAATTAGTTAAGCAGTTTATAAGCTATTCTTCTTGGCATGTCCCTGGCAGCAGGTATCGAAGTCAACAGGCCTGCTTGTCTTGGTGGTGGTACTCGTTGGGACTTTGCGCCGGGACTGTGGTGACTTAACGGAAGGTAAGTGAAGGCAGGCAGCGGTTCTGAACTCAAGTTTCAGTGGGTACAGTCTCAGCTGTGGCTTGTAACTGAAATAGTCACACGGGGTGCCTGTGGCTGCTGAGCCTGGGTGGTGACCTCAGCCTGTTGAGAGTCAGGCAGAAAACGGGATATAGAAATCAAAGGGCTCTTGAATATTATAGGGGTCTCGTATCTGTTGAAAACATAACTTCCTAGCCTGTCAGAAGCTGTAACGTGTACCTTGCACTGGTGGGCATGAAGTACTTTGGAGCCATTGACTGGCTGTGGGACTCTTGTGTTGCAGAACTGCGGTCCGTAACTCTTAACAGATGAGCATGGGTATAAATCTTTTGTGCAACGTAAGTTTGCTGTGCTGATTTTCATGTATGAAACTAAATGAGAGGCTGAAATGTAGCCTGGTGTCTACATTCTTCAGTCAAAGCCCAGCAAAGCATGGCATTGCAATAGAGCTGATGAGGCTCACTGCGTGTCAAGGAGCTCCGTGCTTCTCAAAAGACTGGGAATTTTTCTGTTAACTGGCATTTTCCAGCTACGTGATTCCTAGCTGCGTGTAGATAAGGAGTCTCTGGGCAGAGACTAAGCAGCTGCTTGTGGCTACAAGAGCAGTGGTTATATCCTGTTGAGTGCGAGAGTCGAGGTGGAATGCGTGCTCAGCAGTTCCGCACCCTTCCTTGTAGGCAAGGAGAAATTATTTGACAGCTAAGCAAACTGTCACAAGAAAGCGAATGTTCCAGGAAGGGGTCAACAAAGAGACTCTTGTCAGCAGTTTTACCGTTCAGTTTGATGTCAGACATGCATGTACAATTACAACTTCTCTGGGTAACTTACCAAGAACATGCTTGAATTATCTTCCAATGAAAAAATCATTTTGCTAATCGGACTTTCACTTACTGTGTTATAATGAGTCATGTCTCAATGCTGTTCAAATAAATGCCATCATAGAATTTGATGGTTCAGTACAGCCTGCAATTGACTGAAGTATCCACTCTTGGGTTAGATGAGTCCTTGAAGGCAACATCTCCGCTGAACAGAAGAGCTGCTGCTGTCTCTGGCAACCTGTTTTGTGTTTCCATTCTAGTGGAGCAGGTACTTCATAGAACACTCTCATCTCAACGTCCTTCAGGAGACTGGTATAACTGAACTTTCCAACAAATGTTGGTGTAAAAGAACACAAACTGTAAATTGGTTGCCCAAGCACAGCTAGCGAGTTGTGCAAGTTTCATATCTGCTTGAAAGCCAAGGAAGTGGTTTTCGTAGTAAAATGTAGGAGTATCTTACGATTCCTTCCTTTTTTCACAATCTTTTAAATTTGTTTGTGAATCGGTGAAAGATAGTGGACCTAAATGAGTGCAATATTAAACGTTTGGGTTTTTTCCTCTGTGGTAAGAGGAGAAGGGAGAAAATCTGCCATAAACCCCTATATTCTTTTAGTTGTAGTGCAAACTCAGGAGTTTGTACATGGAAGAGTATTGAAATTTTCATAATAAAAGCCTCTAAAGAAACACCTCCTGTCCTGTTTCCTCATAGTAATCTTAGTCTCCGTTTACTTTACTTAGCTTTATAAACACTCCTGCCTCACTCACCTGAACTTTATCCTGTTTGGGGAAGAGAATAACGTGTACTCCAGGGAATGATCTGTACTCTCAAGAGTTCTGTGCGTCAGGTCTGAGCGCAGCCAGGAGGGGTTACCGGGAGCCTTGCCAGCTGAGCGAAGCAAGTGCCACTCTTGGCTGGTGACGCTCCTGTGCAATCAAACGCAGAGATTGTCCCGGTTAGAGTCGCCTTCCTGCCTCCGTGCTTGAAGCAGACTTAGTTCATACACTTGGCTCTCTTGAGATTAAAAGATAAAATCTTAGCAGAAAGAGTTGTATACTTAAAGACCTCACTAATGGTCACGCCTCCATCGGAAAGCTTCTCCAAGCTTTCTTTGGAGCTCCAGTACCAATCAATTAAATCTTTTTTTCAAAGAAATATCTAGCCTTTGAAAATGGTCTTAAGTTTAAAAAAGACCACGTCTTCCACTACTAACTAGGGTTGGATACCTCAGACATGACACCTAGCAGATGGCAATTTGATCATGATTAAGATAAATCTGTCTTGCAATATCTAAGCAACTTTGATTCGGTGGTTAGGTCTAGATCTCCCCAAGAGGTCTGCCATCTGCTAGGACTTACTGCTTCAATTTGTTCTGTCAGCAGTGTTTGTTTGAGTGTAGTGCTGTCAGGTACTGCCAGGAGGAGTACTGGCACTCTGAAACTGCCCTCCTCTTTCAAATTAACAAGGGAATTGAGTGCTTGATAAATGATTTTACACGTGTTAAGCTTACAGCCCTAGCAGAAGGAAACGGCACATCCTAGTAGTCTCTCCAGCCCTACCAGATGAAGCTCTTACGCCTTCAGACCTTCTCTGCCTGCAGAGGTGTGACTGGGTTGCATGTACCCCTGCCTAGCTGATGTACACATACCAGAGTCCCAGGCCTAGAGAACAGTACCCAAATAAAGGTGTGAAAGGGAGATTTGAACTTAAATCTGAAATCTTCTGAGTGAATCCATGTTGCTGAAGAATGCGTGGTCAGGTTCTGTGACAGTGGACCTCAAACACACGCTTAAATCTGAGTAACTGAGTTCTGACCTGTCAAGGAGATAGGGTTTGATTTTTATTTTTTTTTAGTTTTTTTTTTTTTAATTTTTAATAGCTGCAGCATTAAGACAGTTTTCTCTTGGGAGAGCTGATAAAACACTTGTCTTTCACCTGAAAGTTTCCTGGCTTTGTTAGGTCGATGGATGTAAAGGGAGCTGTCTTTGAATGAAACTGCTGCGTTAAGTCGCAGGAAGTGTAGGTATTCTGCCTTGGAGGAATGGGTTCAGCTAGTCAGTCAGGGTAACTAGCTTGATGCCTAGCTTCAAGAATTACATTTAAATCTGTTCTGCTTATAGTCTTATCTCTCTTAAAATCTTCTGAGGAGGAAAAGCAGGGTAGACCTTAAATTTACCAAAAGATAGGTGTTAACCCTCTATGAACTAGTTATCAAATGGGCCCTTAACCATTAAAGAGCCTGAACCTGGGTTTGGTGGTGTTTGAACCTGGCTGAAGAGCTTCAGATGGTGAAGTCCTCTCTTGAAAGAGCAAGGTAACTTCGATGAAATAGTGTCCTTTAGGACAAAGGACTTAAATGCAGAGTGACTGGAGAACTGTACACAAAGGCTGAATCATCTTCTAGAAATTCTTTCCTTCAGCAGACCCAAGGAGCTAAAACTGACTTGCTTTTGAGTCTCAACCTTAAAGTGTACCAAGATCTGGCTGTCTTGATTCACTGGGTGATACAGATCATTCATGGAAGTGCCTTTTGTGAAGCTTGTTCTGCTAACTTGGTGGGCCGTAGCTGAGATGTTGTTTGTTCCTCGCGTGTGCTGCCTGAGAGCCGGGGCAGAGAGGAAGCGTGGTAAAACACCGGCTTTATCAGCAGCTGCGAGTAGGCAGGAACAGAGCAGCTGAGGCGTGGTCCTCTCCGAGCTTGGACGGAGCCCGGCTGATAAGAGCTTAGTGGTTTGCTTCAAACTGTACAATAATACTGATACGTCTTTGAAGGTCTAGCGCTTCTTGGGAGACCTTGGGCTTGAAGTTCAAACACTTTCCCAGAAAGCAAAATATCTGAAGTATTAGAAGCAATAACTCCTTTAACAGTGGAAAACTGATCTTGAGGTTTTTAAGGTATATCCACCCGCAGGCTGGATATCTGTATGTGAGGTGAACTAACCATTCTGCATTTCCACTGTTAAGAATGGAATAAACTTTGTTTCACTGCTGACATCCTAATACAGTAACTGTTGCGAAGACGATGAAGTGGTATTAACTAAACTGTGTTTTGTGGCAAGCTATACTAGAAACATAATTTAAAGGTGTGCATTTAAAGGCTTTCAGAAGCAGGCTGTGG